>NW_027617301.1:0-127827 GCF_964187855.1 Myxine glutinosa | reverse complement strand
ACTTGTGTTGGTGCAGGAACACTTTTGCACTTGTATTAGTGTGGAAAAAACACTTTTTTGCACTTGTGATTAGTGTTGAAAAACCACTTTTCGCACTTGTGTTAGTGTTGAAAAACCACTTTTCGCACTTGTGTTAGGTGTTGAAAAACCACTTTTCGCACTTGTGTTAGTGTTGAAAAACCACTTTTCGCACTTGTGTTAGTGTTGAAAAAACCACTTTTCGCACTTGTGTTGGTGCAGGAAACCACTTTTGCACTTGTATTAGTGTGGAAAAAACACTTTTCGCACTTGTGTTAGTGTTGAAAAACCACTTTTCGCACTTGTGTTAGTGTTGAAAAACCACTTTTCGCACTTGTGTTGGTGCAGGAAACCACTTTTGCACTTGTATTAGTGTGGAAAAAACACTTTTCGCACTTGTGTTAGTGTTGAAAAACCACTTTTCGCACTTGTGTTAGTGTTGAAAAACCACTTTTCGGCACTTTGTGTTAGTGTTGAAAAACCACTTTTCGCACTTGTGTTGGTGCAGGAAACCACTTTTGCACTTGTATTAGTGTGGAAAAAACACTTTTCGCATTTGTGTTAGTGTTGAAAAACCACTTTTCGCACTTGTGTTAGTGTTGAAAAACCACTTTTCGCACTTGTGTTAGTGTTGAAAAACCACTTTTCGCACTTGTGTTGGTGCAGGAAACCACTTTTGCACTTGTATTAGTGTGGAAAAAACACTTTTTGCACTTGTGATAGTGTTGAAAAACCACTTTTCGCACTTGTGTTAGTGTTGAAAAACCACTTTTCGCACTTGTGTTAGTGTTGAAAAAACCACTTTTCGCACTTGTGTAGTGTTGAAAAACCACTTTTCGCACTTGTGTTGGTGCAGGAAACCACTTTTGCACTTGTATTAGTGTGGAAAAAACACTTTTTGCACTTGTGATAGTGTTGAAAAAACCACTTTTCACACTTGTGTTAGTGTTGAAAAACCACTTTTCGCACTTGTGTTAGTGTTGAAAAACCACTTTTCGCACTTGTGTTGGTGCAGGAAACCACTTTTTCACTTGTATTAGTGTGGAAAAAAACACTTTTCGCACTTGTGTTGGTGTTGAAAAACCACTTTTCACACTTGTGTTAGTGTTGAAAAACCACTTTTCGCACTTGTGTTAGTGTTGAAAAAACCACTTTTCGCACTTGTGTTGGTGCAGGAAACCACTTTTGCACTTGTATTAGTGTGGAAAAAACACTTTTCGCACTTGTGTTAGTGTTGAAAAACCACTTTTCGCAGTTGTGTTAGTGTTGAAAAACCACTTTTTCGCACTTGTGTTAGTGTTGAAAAAACCACTTTTTCGCACTTGTGTTGGTGCAGGAAACCACTTTTGCACTTGTATTAGTGTGGAAAAAACATTTTTCGCACTTGTGTTAGTGTTGAAAAACCACTTTTCGCACTTGTGTTAGTGTTGAAAAACCACTTTTTGCACTTGTGTTTGTGCAGGAAACCACTTTTGCACTTGTATTAGTGTGGAAAAAACACTTTTCGCACTTGTGTTAGTGTTGAAAAAACCACTTTTCGCACTTGTGTTGGTGCAGGAAACCACTTTTTGCACTTGTATTAGTGTGGAAAAAAACACTTTTCGCACTTGTGTTAGTGTTGAAAAACCACTTTTTGCACTTGTGTTAGTGTTGAAAAACCACTTTTCGCACTTGTGTTGGTGCAGGAAACCACTTTTGCTCTTGTATTAGTGTGGAAAAAACACTTTTTGCACTTGTGTTAGTGTTGAAAAACCACTTTTCGCACTTGTGTTAGTGTTGAAAAACCACTTTTCGCACTTGAGTTAGTGTTGAAAAACCACTTTTCGCACTTGTGTTGGTGCAGGAAACCACTTTTGCACTTGTATTAGTGTGGAAAAAATACTTTTCGCACTTGTGTTATTGTTGAAAAACCACTTTTCACACTTGTGTTAGTGTTGAAAAAACACTTTTCGCACTTGTGTTAGTGTTGAAAAAACCACTTTTCGCACTTGTGTTGGTGCAGGAAACCACTTTTGCACTTGTATTAGTGTGGAAAAAACACTTTTCGCACTTGTGTTAGTGTTGAAAAACCACTTTTCGCACTTGTGTTAGTGTTGAAAAACCACTTTTCGCACTTGTGTTAGTGTTGAAAAACCACTTTTCGCACTTGTGTTGGTGCAGGAAACCACTTTTGCAATTGTATTAGTGTGGAAAAAACATTTTTCGCACTTGTGTTAGTGTTGAAAAACCACTTTTCGCACTTGTGTTAGTGTTGAAAAAACCACTTTTCGCACTTGTGTTAGTGTTGAAAAACCACTTTTCGCACTTGTGTTGGTGCAGGAAACCACTTTTGCACTTGTATTAGTGTGGAAAAAACACTTTTCGCACTTGTGTTAGTGTTGAAAAACCACTTTTCACACTTGTGTTAGTGTTGAAAAACCACTTTTCGCACTTGAGTTAGTGTTGAAAAACCACTTTTCGCACTTGTGTTGGTGCAGGAAACCACTTTTGCACTTGTATTAGTGTGGAAAAAAACACTTTTCGTACTTGTGTTAGTGTTGAAAAACCACTTTTCGCACTTGTGTTAGTGTTGAAAAACCACTTTTCGCACTTGTGTTAGTGTTGAAAAACCACTTTTCGCACTTGTGTTGGTGCAGGAAACACTTTTGCACTTGTATTAGTGTGGAAAAAACACTTTTCGCACTTGTGTTAGTGTTGAAAAACCACTTTTCGCACTTGTGTTGGTGCAGGAAACCACTTTTGCACTTGTATTAGTGTGGAAAAAACACTTTTCGCACTTGTGTTAGTGTTGAAAAACCACTTTTCGCACTTGTGTTGGTGCAGGAAACCACTTTTGCACTTGTATTAGTGTGGAAAAAACACTTTTCGCACTTGTGTTAGTGTTGAAAAACCACTTTTCGCACTTGTGTTAGTGTTGAAAAACCACTTTTCGCACTTGTGTTAGTGTTGAAAAACCACTTTTCGCACTTGTGTTGGTGCAGGAAACCACTTTTGCACTTGTATTAGTGTGGAAAAAAACACTTTTCGCACTTGTGTTAGTGTTGAAAAACCACTTTTCGCACTTGTGTTAGTGTTGAAAAAACGACTTTTCGCACTTGTGTTAGTGTTGAAAAACCACTTTTCGCACTTGTGTTGGTGCAGGAAACCACTTTTGCACTTGTATTAGTGTGGAAAAAAACACTTTTTTGCACTTGTGATAGTGTTGAAAAACCACTTTTCGCACTTGTGTTAGTGTTGAAAAACCACTTTTCGCACTTGTGTTAGTGTTGAAAAACCACTTTTCGCACTTGTGTTGGTGCAGGAAACCACTTTTGCACTTGTGATAGTGTTGAAAAACCACTTTTCACACTTGTGTTAGTGTTGAAAAACCACTTTTCGCACTTGTGTTAGTGTTGAAAAACCACTTTTCGCACTTGTGTTGGTGCAGGAAACCACTTTTTCACTTGTATTAGTGTGGAAAAAACACTTTTCGCACTTGTGTTGGTGTTGAAAAACCACTTTTCGCACTTGTGTTAGTGTTGAAAAACCACTTTTCGCACTTGTGTTAGTGTTGAAAAACCACTTTTCGCACTTGTGTTGGTGCAGGAAACCACTTTTGCACTTGTATTAGTGTGGAAAAAACACTTTTCGCACTTGTGTTAGTGTTGAAAAACCACTTTTCGCACTTGTGTTGGTGCAGGAAACCACTTTTGCACTTGTATTAGTGTGGAAAAAACACTTTTTGCACTTGTGATAGTGTTGAAAAACCACTTTTCGCACTTGTGTTAGTGTTGAAAAACCACTTTTCGCACTTGTGTTGGTGCAGGAAACCACTTTTGCACTTGCATTAGTGTGGAAAAAATACTTTTCGCACTTGTGTTATTGTTGAAAAACCACTTTTCACACTTGTGTTAGTGTTGAAAAACCACTTTTCGCACTTGTGTTAGTGTTGAAAAACCACTTTTCGCACTTGTGTTGGTGCAGGAAACCACTTTTGCACTTGTATTAGTGTGGAAAAACACTTTTTGCACTTGTGTTAGTGTTGAAAAACCACTTTTCGCACTTGTGTTAGTGTTGAAAAAACCACTTTTCGCACTTGTGTTAGTGTTGAAAAACCACTTTTCGCACTTGTGTTGGTGCAGGAAACCACTTTTGCACTTGTATTAGTGTGGAAAAAACACTTTCGCACTTGTGTTAGTGTTGAAAAACCACTTTTCGCACTTGTGTTAGTGTTGAAAAACCACTTTTTGCACTTGTGTTAGTGTTGAAAAATCACTTTTCGCACTTGTGTTGGTGCAGGAAACCACTTTTGCACTTGTATTAGTGTGGAAAAAACACTTTTCGCACTTGTGTTAGTGTTGAAAAACCACTTTTCGCACTTGTGTTAGTGTTGAAAAACCACTTTTCGCACTTGTGTTGGTGCAGGAAACCACTTTTGCACTTGTATTAGTGTGGAAAAAACACTTTTCGCACTTGTGTTAGTGTTGAAAAACCACTTTTCGCACTTGTGTTAGTGTTGAAAAACCACTTTTTGCACTTGTGTTAGTGTTGAAAAATCACTTTTCGCACTTGTGTTGGTGCAGGAAACCACTTTTGCACTTGTATTAGTGTGGAAAAAACACTTTTCGCACTTGTGTTAGTGTTGAAAAACCACTTTTCGCACTTGTGTTAGTGTTGAAAAACCACTTTTCGCACTTGTGTTAGTGTTGAAAAACCACTTTTCGCACTTGTGTTGGTGCAGGAAACCACTTTTGCACTTGTATTAGTGTGGAAAAAACACTTTTCGCACTTGTGTTAGTGTTGAAAAACCACTTTTCGCACTTGTGTTAGTGTTGAAAAACCACTTTTCGCACTTGAGTTAGTGTTGAAAAACCACTTTTCGCACTTGTGTTGGTGCAGGAAACCACTTTTGCACTTGTATTAGTGTGGAAAAAACACTTTTCGCACTTGTGTTAGTGTTGAAAAACCACTTTTCGCACTTGTGTTAGTGTTGAAAAACCACTTTTCGCACTTGTGTTAGTGTTGAAAAACCACTTTTCGCACTTGTGTTGGTGCAGGAAACCACTTTTGCACTTGTATTAGTGTGGAAAAAACACTTTTCGCACTTGTGTTAGTGTTGAAAAACCACTTTTCGCACTTGTGTTAGTGTTGAAAAACCACTTTTCGCACTTGTGTTGGTGCAGGAAACCACTTTTGCACTTGTATTAGTGTGGAAAAACCACTTTTCGCACTTGTGTTAGTGTTGAAAAACCACTTTTCGCACTTGTGTTGGTGCAGGAAACCACTTTTGCACTTGTATTAGTGTGGAAAAAACACTTTTCGCACTTGTGTTAGTGTTGAAAAACCACTTTTCGCACTTGTGTTAGTGTTGAAAAACCACTTTTCGCACTTGTGTTAGTGTTGAAAAACCACTTTTCGCACTTGTGTTGGTGCAGGAAACCACTTTTGCACTTGTATTAGTGTGGAAAAAACACTTTTCGCACTTGTGTTAGTGTTGAAAAACCACTTTTCGCACTTGTGTTAGTGTTGAAAAACCACTTTTCGCACTTGTGTTGGTGCAGGAAACCACTTTTGCAGTTGTATTAGTGTGGAAAAAACACTTTTCACACTTGTGTTAGTGTTGAAAAACCCACTTTTCGCACTTGTGTTAGTGTTGAAAAACCACTTTTTGCACTTGTGTTAGTGTTGAAAAACCACTTTTCGCACTTGTGTTGGTGCAGGAAACCACATTTGCACTTGTATTAGTGTGGAAAAAACACTTTTTGCACTTGCGATAGTGTTGAAAAACCACTTTTGGCACTTGTGTTAGTGTTGAAAAACCACTTTTCGCACTTGTGTTAGTGTTGAAAAACCACTTTTCGCACTTGTGTTGGTGCAGGAAACCACATTTGCACTTGTATTATTGTGGAAAAAACACGTTTTGCACTTGTGTTAGTGTTGAAAAACCACTTTTTGCACTTGTGTTAGTGTTGAAAAATCACTTTTCGCACTTGTGTTGGTGCAGGAAACCACTTTTGCACTTGTATTAGTGTGGAAAAAACACTTTTCGCACTTGTGTTAGTGTTGAAAAACCACTTTTCGCACTTGTGTTAGTGTTGAAAAACCACTTTTCGCACTTGAGTTAGTGTTGAAAAACCACTTTTCGCACTTGTGTTGGTGCAGGAAACCACTTTTGCACTTGTATTAGTGTGAAAAAACACTTTTTGCACTTGTGTTAGTGTTGAAAAACCACTTTTCGCACTTGTGTTAGTGTTGAAAAACCACTTTTCGCACTTGAGTTAGTGTTGAAAAACCACTTTTCGCACTTGTGTTGGTGCAGGAAACCACTTTTGCACTTGTATTAGTGTGGAAAAACACTTTTCGCACTTGTGTTAGTGTTGAAAAATCACTTTTCGCACTTGTGTTAGTGTTGAAAAACCTCTTTTCGCACTTGTGTTGGTGCAGGAAACCACTTTTGCACTTGTATTAGTGTGGAAAAAACACTTTTCGCACTTGTGTTAGTGTTGAAAAACCACTTTTCGCAGTTGTGTTAGTGTTGAAAAACCACTTTTCGCACTTGTGTTAGTGTTGAAAAACCACTTTTCGCACTTGTGTTGGTGCAGGAAACCACTTTTGCACTTGTATTAGTGTGGAAAAAACACTTTTCGCACTTGTGTTAGTGTTGAAAAACCACTTTTCGCACTTGTGTTGGTGCAGGAAACCACTTTTGCACTTGTATTAGTGTGGAAAAAACACTTTTCGCACTTGTGTTAGTGTTGAAAAACCACCTTTCGCACTTGTGTTAGTGTTGAAAAACCACTTTTCGCACTTGTGTTGGTGCAGGAAACCACTTTTGCACTTGTATTAGTGTGGAAAAACCACTTTTCGCACTTGTGTTAGTGTTGAAAAACCACTTTTCGCACTTGTGTTGGTGCAGGAAACCACTTTTGCACTTGTATTAGTGTGGAAAAAACACTTTTCGCACTTGTGTTAGTGTTGAAAAACCACTTTTCGCACTTGTGTTAGTGTTGAAAAACCACTTTTCGCACTTGTGTTAGTGTTGAAAAACCACTTTTCGCACTTGTGTTGGTGCAGGAAACCACTTTTGCACTTGTATTAGTGTGGAAAAAACACTTTTCGCACTTGTGTTCGTGTTGAAAAACCACTTTTCGCACTTGTGTTAGTGTTGAAAAACCACTTTTCGCACTTGTGTTGGTGCAGGAAACCACTTTTGCAGTTGTATTAGTGTGGAAAAAACACTTTTCACACTTGTGTTAGTGTTGAAAAACCCACTTTTCGCACTTGTGTTAGTGTTGAAAAACCACTTTTTGCACTTGTGTTAGTGTTGAAAAACCACTTTTCGCACTTGTGTTGGTGCAGGAAACCACATTTGCACTTGTATTAGTGTGGAAAAAACACTTTTTGCACTTGCGATAGTGTTGAAAAACCACTTTTGGCACTTGTGTTAGTGTTGAAAAACCACTTTTCGCACTTGTGTTAGTGTTGAAAAACCACTTTTCGCACTTGTGTTGGTGCAGGAAACCACATTTGCACTTGTATTATTGTGGAAAAAACACTTTTTGCACTTGTGTTAGTGTTGAAAAACCACTTTTTGCACTTGTGTTAGTGTTGAAAAATCACTTTTCGCACTTGTGTTGGTGCAGGAAACCACTTTTGCACTTGTATTAGTGTGGAAAAAACACTTTTCGCACTTGTGTTAGTGTTGAAAAACCACTTTTCGCACTTGTGTTAGTGTTGAAAAACCACTTTTCGCACTTGAGTTAGTGTTGAAAAACCACTTTTCGCACTTGTGTTGGTGCAGGAAACCACTTTTGCACTTGTATTAGTGTGAAAAAACACTTTTTGCACTTGTGTTAGTGTTGAAAAACCACTTTTCGCACTTGTGTTAGTGTTGAAAAACCACTTTTCGCACTTGAGTTAGTGTTGAAAAACCACTTTTCGCACTTGTGTTGGTGCAGGAAACCACTTTTGCACTTGTATTAGTGTGGAAAAACACTTTTCGCACTTGTGTTAGTGTTGAAAAATCACTTTTCGCACTTGTGTTAGTGTTGAAAAACCTCTTTTCGCACTTGTGTTGGTGCAGGAAACCACTTTTGCACTTGTATTAGTGTGGAAAAAACACTTTTCGCACTTGTGTTAGTGTTGAAAAACCACTTTTCGCAGTTGTGTTAGTGTTGAAAAACCACTTTTCGCACTTGTGTTAGTGTTGAAAAACCACTTTTCGCACTTGTGTTAGTGTTGAAAAACCACTTTTCGCACTTGTATTAGTGTGGAAAAAACACTTTTCGCACTTGTGTTAGTGTTGAAAAACCACTTTTCGCACTTGTGTTAGTGTTGAAAAACCACTTTTCGCACTTGTGTTAGTGTTGAAAAACCACTTTTCGCACTTGTGTTGGTGGAGGAAACCACTTTTGCACTTGTATTAGTGTGGAAAAAACACTTTTCGCACTTGTGTTAGTGTTGAAAAACCACTTTTCGCACTTGTGTTAGTGTTGAAAAACCACTTTTCGCACTTGTGTTGGTGCAGGAAACCACTTTTGCAGTTGTATTAGTGTGGAAAAAACACTTTTCACACTTGTGTTAGTGTTGAAAAACCACTTTTCGCACTTGTGTTAGTGTTGAAAAACCACTTTTTGCACTTGTGTTAGTGTTGAAAAACCACTTTTCGCACTTGTGTTGGTGCAGGAAACCACATTTGCACTTGTATTAGTGTGGAAAAAACACTTTTTGCACTTGCGATAGTGTTGAAAAACCACTTTTGGCACTTGTGTTAGTGTTGAAAAACCACTTTTCGCACTTGTGTTAGTGTTGAAAAACCACTTTCCGCACTTGTGTTGGTGCAGGAAACCACATTTGCACTTGTATTAGTGTGGAAAAAACACTTTTTGCACTTGTGTTAGTGTTGAAAAACCACTTTTTGCACTTGTGTTAGTGTTGAAAAATCACTTTTCGCACTTGTGTTGGTGCAGGAAACCACTTTTGCACTTGTATTAGTGTGGAAAAAACACTTTTCGCACTTGTGTTAGTGTTGAAAAACCACTTTTCGCACTTGTGTTAGTGTTGAAAAACCACTTTTTGCACTTGTGTTAGTGTTGAAAAACAACTTTTCGCACTTGTGTTGGTGCAGGAAACCACTTTTGCACTTGTATTAGTGTGGAAAAAACACTTTTCGCACTTGTGTTAGTGTTGAAAAACCACTTTTCGCACTTGTGTTAGTGTTGAAAAACCACTTTTCGCACTTGAGTTAGTGTTGAAAAACCACTTTTTGCACTTGTGTTGGTGCAGGAAACCACTTTTGCACTTGTATTAGTGTGGAAAAAACACTTTTCGCACTTGTGTTAGTGTTGAAAAACCACTTTTCGCACTTGTGTTGGCGCAGGAAACCACTTTTGCACTTGTATTAGTGTGGAAAAAACACTTTTCGCACTTGTGTTAGTGTTGAAAAACCACTTTTCGCACTTGTGTTAGTGTTGAAAAACCACTTTTCGCACTTGTGTTGGTGCAGGAAACCACTTTTGCACTTGTATTAGTGTGGAAAAAACACTTTTCGCACTTGTGTTAGTGTTGAAAAACCACTTTTCGCACTTGTGTTGGTGCAGGAAACCACTTTTGCACTTGTATTAGTGTGGAAAAAACACTTTTTGCACTTGTGATAGTGTTGAAAAACCACTTTTCGCACTTGTGTTAGTGTTGAAAAACCACTTTTCGCACTTGTGTTAGTGTTGAAAAACCACTTTTCGCACTTGTGTTAGTGTTGAAAAACCACTTTTCGCACTTGTGTTGGTGCAGGAAACCACTTTTGCACTTGTATTAGTGTGGAAAAAACACTTTTCGCACTTGTGTTAGTGTTGAAAAACCACTTTTGCACTTGTATTAGTGTGGAAAAAACACTTTTTGCACTTGTGTTAGTGTTAAAAAACCACTTTTCGCACTTGTGTTAGTGTTGAAAAACCACTTTTCGCACTTGTGTTAGTGTTGAAAAACCACTTTTCGCACTTGTGTTAGTGTTGAAAAACCACTTTTCGCACTTGTGTTGGTGCAGGAAACCACTTTTGCACTTGTATTAGTGTGGAAAAAACACTTTTCGCACTTGTGTTAGTGTTGAAAAACCACTTTTCGCACTTGTGTTAGTGTTGAAAAACCACTTTTCGCACTTGTGTTGGTGCAGGAAACCACTTTTGCACTTGTATTAGTGTGGAAAAAACACTTTTCGCACTTGTGTTAGTGTTGAAAAACCTCTTTTCGCACTTGTGTTAGTGTTGAAAAACCACTTTTCGCACTTGTGTTAGTGTTGAAAAACCACTTTTCGCACTTGTGTTGGTGCAGGAAACCACTTTTGCACTTGTATTAGTGTGGAAAAAACACTTTTCGCATTTGTGTTAGTGTTGAAAAACCACTTTTCGCACTTGTGTTAGTGTTGAAAAACCACTTTTCGCACTTGTGTTAGTGTTGAAAAACCACTTTTCGCACTTGTGTTGGTGCAGGAAACCACTTTTGCACTTGTATTAGTGTGGAAAAAACACTTTTTGCACTTGTGATAGTGTTGAAAAACCACTTTTCGCACTTGTGTTAGTGTTGAAAAACCACTTTTCGCACTTGTGTTAGTGTTGAAAAACCACTTTTCGCACTTGTGTTAGTGTTGAAAAACCACTTTTCGCACTTGTGTTGGTGCAGGAAACCACTTTTGCACTTGTATTAGTGTGGAAAAAACACTTTTTGCACTTGTGATAGTGTTGAAAAACCACTTTTCACACTTGTGTTAGTGTTGAAAAACCACTTTTCGCACTTGTGTTAGTGTTGAAAAACCACTTTTCGCACTTGTGTTGGTGCAGGAAACCACTTTTTCACTTGTATTAGTGTGGAAAAAACACTTTTCGCACTTGTGTTGGTGTTGAAAAACCACTTTTCACACTTGTGTTAGTGTTGAAAAACCACTTTTCGCACTTGTGTTAGTGTTGAAAAACCACTTTTCGCACTTGTGTTGGTGCAGGAAACCACTTTTGCACTTGTATTAGTGTGGAAAAAACACTTTTCGCACTTGTGTTAGTGTTGAAAAACCACTTTTCGCAGTTGTGTTAGTGTTGAAAAACCACTTTTCGCACTTGTGTTAGTGTTGAAAAACCACTTTTCGCACTTGTGTTGGTGCAGGAAACCACTTTTGCACTTGTATTAGTGTGGAAAAAACATTTTTCGCACTTGTGTTAGTGTTGAAAAACCACTTTTCGCACTTGTGTTAGTGTTGAAAAACCACTTTTTGCACTTGTGTTTGTGCAGGAAACCACTTTTGCACTTGTATTAGTGTGGAAAAAACACTTTTCGCACTTGTGTTAGTGTTGAAAAACCACTTTTTGCACTTGTGTTAGTGTTGAAAAACCACTTTTCGCACTTGTGTTGGTGCAGGAAACCACTTTTGCTCTTGTATTAGTGTGGAAAAAACACTTTTTGCACTTGTGTTAGTGTTGAAAAACCACTTTTCGCACTTGTGTTAGTGTTGAAAAACCACTTTTCGCACTTGAGTTAGTGTTGAAAAACCACTTTTCGCACTTGTGTTGGTGCAGGAAACCACTTTTGCACTTGTATTAGTGTGGAAAAAATACTTTTCGCACTTGTGTTATTGTTGAAAAACCACTTTTCACACTTGTGTTAGTGTTGAAAAAACACTTTTCGCACTTGTGTTAGTGTTGAAAAACCACTTTTCGCACTTGTGTTGGTGCAGGAAACCACTTTTGCACTTGTATTAGTGTGGAAAAAACACTTTTCGCACTTGTGTTAGTGTTGAAAAACCACTTTTCGCACTTGTGTTAGTGTTGAAAAACCACTTTTCGCACTTGTGTTAGTGTTGAAAAACCACTTTTCGCACTTGTGTTGGTGCAGGAAACCACTTTTGCAATTGTATTAGTGTGGAAAAAACATTTTTCGCACTTGTGTTAGTGTTGAAAAACCACTTTTCGCACTTGTGTTAGTGTTGAAAAACCACTTTTCGCACTTGTGTTAGTGTTGAAAAACCACTTTTCGCACTTGTGTTGGTGCAGGAAACCACTTTTGCACTTGTATTAGTGTGGAAAAAACACTTTTCGCACTTGTGTTAGTGTTGAAAAACCACTTTTCGCACTTGTGTTAGTGTTGAAAAACCACTTTTCGCACTTGAGTTAGTGTTGAAAAACCACTTTTCGCACTTGTGTTGGTGCAGGAAACCACTTTTGCACTTGTATTAGTGTGGAAAAAACACTTTTCGCACTTGTGTTAGTGTTGAAAAACCACTTTTCGCACTTGTGTTAGTGTTGAAAAACCACTTTTCGCACTTGTGTTAGTGTTGAAAAACCACTTTTCGCACTTGTGTTGGTGCAGGAAACCACTTTTGCACTTGTATTAGTGTGGAAAAAACACTTTTCGCACTTGTGTTAGTGTTGAAAAACCACTTTTCGCACTTGTGTTGGTGCAGGAAACCACTTTTGCACTTGTATTAGTGTGGAAAAAACACTTTTCGCACTTGTGTTAGTGTTGAAAAACCACTTTTCGCACTTGTGTTGGTGCAGGAAACCACTTTTGCACTTGTATTAGTGTGGAAAAAACACTTTTCGCACTTGTGTTAGTGTTGAAAAACCACTTTTCGCACTTGTGTTAGTGTTGAAAAACCACTTTTCGCACTTGTGTTAGTGTTGAAAAACCACTTTTCGCACTTGTGTTGGTGCAGGAAACCACTTTTGCACTTGTATTAGTGTGGAAAAAACACTTTTCGCACTTGTGTTAGTGTTGAAAAACCACTTTTCGCACTTGTGTTAGTGTTGAAAAACGACTTTTCGCACTTGTGTTAGTGTTGAAAAACCACTTTTCGCACTTGTGTTGGTGCAGGAAACCACTTTTGCACTTGTATTAGTGTGGAAAAAACACTTTTTGCACTTGTGATAGTGTTGAAAAACCACTTTTCGCACTTGTGTTAGTGTTGAAAAACCACTTTTCGCACTTGTGTTAGTGTTGAAAAACCACTTTTCGCACTTGTGTTGGTGCAGGAAACCACTTTTGCACTTGTGATAGTGTTGAAAAACCACTTTTCACACTTGTGTTAGTGTTGAAAAACCACTTTTCGCACTTGTGTTAGTGTTGAAAAACCACTTTTCGCACTTGTGTTGGTGCAGGAAACCACTTTTTCACTTGTATTAGTGTGGAAAAAACACTTTTCGCACTTGTGTTGGTGTTGAAAAACCACTTTTCGCACTTGTGTTAGTGTTGAAAAACCACTTTTCGCACTTGTGTTAGTGTTGAAAAACCACTTTTCGCACTTGTGTTGGTGCAGGAAACCACTTTTGCACTTGTATTAGTGTGGAAAAAACACTTTTCGCACTTGTGTTAGTGTTGAAAAACCACTTTTCGCACTTGTGTTGGTGCAGGAAACCACTTTTGCACTTGTATTAGTGTGGAAAAAACACTTTTTGCACTTGTGATAGTGTTGAAAAACCACTTTTCGCACTTGTGTTAGTGTTGAAAAACCACTTTTCGCACTTGTGTTGGTGCAGGAAACCACTTTTGCACTTGCATTAGTGTGGAAAAAATACTTTTCGCACTTGTGTTATTGTTGAAAAACCACTTTTCACACTTGTGTTAGTGTTGAAAAACCACTTTTCGCACTTGTGTTAGTGTTGAAAAACCACTTTTCGCACTTGTGTTGGTGCAGGAAACCACTTTTGCACTTGTATTAGTGTGGAAAAAACACTTTTTGCACTTGTGTTAGTGTTGAAAAACCACTTTTCGCACTTGTGTTAGTGTTGAAAAACCACTTTTCGCACTTGTGTTAGTGTTGAAAAACCACTTTTCGCACTTGTGTTGGTGCAGGAAACCACTTTTGCACTTGTATTAGTGTGGAAAAAACACTTTTCGCACTTGTGTTAGTGTTGAAAAACCACTTTTCGCACTTGTGTTAGTGTTGAAAAACCACTTTTTGCACTTGTGTTAGTGTTGAAAAATCACTTTTCGCACTTGTGTTGGTGCAGGAAACCACTTTTGCACTTGTATTAGTGTGGAAAAAACACTTTTCGCACTTGTGTTAGTGTTGAAAAACCACTTTTCGCACTTGTGTTAGTGTTGAAAAACCACTTTTCGCACTTGTGTTGGTGCAGGAAACCACTTTTGCACTTGTATTAGTGTGGAAAAAACACTTTTCGCACTTGTGTTAGTGTTGAAAAACCACTTTTCGCACTTGTGTTAGTGTTGAAAAACCACTTTTTGCACTTGTGTTAGTGTTGAAAAATCACTTTTCGCACTTGTGTTGGTGCAGGAAACCACTTTTGCACTTGTATTAGTGTGGAAAAAACACTTTTCGCACTTGTGTTAGTGTTGAAAAACCACTTTTCGCACTTGTGTTAGTGTTGAAAAACCACTTTTCGCACTTGTGTTAGTGTTGAAAAACCACTTTTCGCACTTGTGTTGGTGCAGGAAACCACTTTTGCACTTGTATTAGTGTGGAAAAAACACTTTTCGCACTTGTGTTAGTGTTGAAAAACCACTTTTCGCACTTGTGTTAGTGTTGAAAAACCACTTTTCGCACTTGAGTTAGTGTTGAAAAACCACTTTTCGCACTTGTGTTGGTGCAGGAAACCACTTTTGCACTTGTATTAGTGTGGAAAAAACACTTTTCGCACTTGTGTTAGTGTTGAAAAACCACTTTTCGCACTTGTGTTAGTGTTGAAAAACCACTTTTCGCACTTGTGTTAGTGTTGAAAAACCACTTTTCGCACTTGTGTTGGTGCAGGAAACCACTTTTGCACTTGTATTAGTGTGGAAAAAACACTTTTCGCACTTGTGTTAGTGTTGAAAAACCACTTTTCGCACTTGTGTTAGTGTTGAAAAACCACTTTTCGCACTTGTGTTGGTGCAGGAAACCACTTTTTGCACTTGTATTAGTGTGGAAAAACCACTTTTCGCACTTGTGTTAGTGTTGAAAAACCACTTTTCGCACTTGTGTTGGTGCAGGAAACCACTTTTGCACTTGTATTAGTGTGGAAAAAACACTTTTCGCACTTGTGTTAGTGTTGAAAAACCACTTTTCGCACTTGTGTTAGTGTTGAAAAACCACTTTTCGCACTTGTGTTAGTGTTGAAAAACCACTTTTCGCACTTGTGTTGGTGCAGGAAACCACTTTTGCACTTGTATTAGTGTGGAAAAAACACTTTTCGCACTTGTGTTAGTGTTGAAAAACCACTTTTCGCACTTGAGTTAGTGTTGAAAAACCACTTTTCGCACTTGTGTTGGTGCAGGAAACCACTTTTGCACTTGTATTAGTGTGGAAAAAATACTTTTCGCACTTGTGTTATTGTTGAAAAACCACTTTTCACACTTGTGTTAGTGTTGAAAAAACACTTTTCGCACTTGTGTTAGTGTTGAAAAACCACTTTTCGCACTTGTGTTGGTGCAGGAAACCACTTTTGCACTTGTATTAGTGTGGAAAAAACACTTTTCGCACTTGTGTTAGTGTTGAAAAACCACTTTTCGCACTTGTGTTAGTGTTGAAAAAACCACTTTTCGCACTTGTGTTAGTGTTGAAAAACCACTTTTCGCACTTGTGTTGGTGCAGGAAACCACTTTTGCAATTGTATTAGTGTGGAAAAAACATTTTTCGCACTTGTGTTAGTGTTGAAAAACCACTTTTCGCACTTGTGTTAGTGTTGAAAAACCACTTTTCGCACTTGTGTTAGTGTTGAAAAACCACTTTTCGCACTTGTGTTGGTGCAGGAAACCACTTTTGCACTTGTATTAGTGTGGAAAAAACACTTTTCGCACTTGTGTTAGTGTTGAAAAACCACTTTTCGCACTTGTGTTAGTGTTGAAAAACCACTTTTCGCACTTGAGTTAGTGTTGAAAAACCACTTTTCGCACTTGTGTTGGTGCAGGAAACCACTTTTGCACTTGTATTAGTGTGGAAAAAACACTTTTCGCACTTGTGTTAGTGTTGAAAAACCACTTTTCGCACTTGTGTTAGTGTTGAAAAACCACTTTTCGCACTTGTGTTAGTGTTGAAAAACCACTTTTCGCACTTGTGTTGGTGCAGGAAACCACTTTTGCACTTGTATTAGTGTGGAAAAAACACTTTTCGCACTTGTGTTAGTGTTGAAAAACCACTTTTCGCACTTGTGTTGGTGCAGGAAACCACTTTTGCACTTGTATTAGTGTGGAAAAAACACTTTTCGCACTTGTGTTAGTGTTGAAAAACCACTTTTCGCACTTGTGTTGGTGCAGGAAACCACTTTTGCACTTGTATTAGTGTGGAAAAAACACTTTTCGCACTTGTGTTAGTGTTGAAAAACCACTTTTCGCACTTGTGTTAGTGTTGAAAAACCACTTTTCGCACTTGTGTTAGTGTTGAAAAACCACTTTTCGCACTTGTGTTGGTGCAGGAAACCACTTTTGCACTTGTATTAGTGTGGAAAAAACACTTTTTGCACTTGTGATAGTGTTGAAAAACCACTTTTCGCACTTGTGTTAGTGTTGAAAAACCACTTTTCGCACTTGTGTTGGTGCAGGAAACCACTTTTGCACTTGCATTAGTGTGGAAAAAATACTTTTCGCACTTGTGTTATTGTTGAAAAACCACTTTTCACACTTGTGTTAGTGTTGAAAAACCACTTTTCGCACTTGTGTTAGTGTTGAAAAACCACTTTTCGCACTTGTGTTGGTGCAGGAAACCACTTTTGCACTTGTATTAGTGTGGAAAAAACACTTTTTGCACTTGTGTTAGTGTTGAAAAACCACTTTTCGCACTTGTGTTAGTGTTGAAAAACCACTTTTCGCACTTGTGTTAGTGTTGAAAAACCACTTTTCGCACTTGTGTTGGTGCAGGAAACCACTTTTGCACTTGTATTAGTGTGGAAAAAACACTTTTCGCACTTGTGTTAGTGTTGAAAAACCACTTTTCGCACTTGTGTTAGTGTTGAAAAACCACTTTTTGCACTTGTGTTAGTGTTGAAAAATCACTTTTCGCACTTGTGTTGGTGCAGGAAACCACTTTTGCACTTGTATTAGTGTGGAAAAAACACTTTTCGCACTTGTGTTAGTGTTGAAAAACCACTTTTCGCACTTGTGTTAGTGTTGAAAAACCACTTTTCGCACTTGTGTTGGTGCAGGAAACCACTTTTGCACTTGTATTAGTGTGGAAAAAACACTTTTCGCACTTGTGTTAGTGTTGAAAAACCACTTTTCGCACTTGTGTTAGTGTTGAAAAACCACTTTTTGCACTTGTGTTAGTGTTGAAAAATCACTTTTCGCACTTGTGTTGGTGCAGGAAACCACTTTTGCACTTGTATTAGTGTGGAAAAAACACTTTTCGCACTTGTGTTAGTGTTGAAAAACCACTTTTCGCACTTGTGTTAGTGTTGAAAAACCACTTTTCGCACTTGTGTTAGTGTTGAAAAACCACTTTTCGCACTTGTGTTGGTGCAGGAAACCACTTTTGCACTTGTATTAGTGTGGAAAAAACACTTTTCGCACTTGTGTTAGTGTTGAAAAACCACTTTTCGCACTTGTGTTAGTGTTGAAAAACCACTTTTCGCACTTGAGTTAGTGTTGAAAAACCACTTTTCGCACTTGTGTTGGTGCAGGAAACCACTTTTGCACTTGTATTAGTGTGGAAAAAACACTTTTCGCACTTGTGTTAGTGTTGAAAAACCACTTTTCGCACTTGTGTTAGTGTTGAAAAACCACTTTTCGCACTTGTGTTAGTGTTGAAAAACCACTTTTCGCACTTGTGTTGGTGCAGGAAACCACTTTTGCACTTGTATTAGTGTGGAAAAAACACTTTTCGCACTTGTGTTAGTGTTGAAAAACCACTTTTCGCACTTGTGTTAGTGTTGAAAAACCACTTTTCGCACTTGTGTTGGTGCAGGAAACCACTTTTGCACTTGTATTAGTGTGGAAAAACCACTTTTCGCACTTGTGTTAGTGTTGAAAAACCACTTTTCGCACTTGTGTTGGTGCAGGAAACCACTTTTGCACTTGTATTAGTGTGGAAAAAACACTTTTCGCACTTGTGTTAGTGTTGAAAAACCACTTTTCGCACTTGTGTTAGTGTTGAAAAACCACTTTTCGCACTTGTGTTAGTGTTGAAAAACCACTTTTCGCACTTGTGTTGGTGCAGGAAACCACTTTTGCACTTGTATTAGTGTGGAAAAAACACTTTTCGCACTTGTGTTAGTGTTGAAAAACCACTTTTCGCACTTGAGTTAGTGTTGAAAAACCACTTTTCGCACTTGTGTTGGTGCAGGAAACCACTTTTGCACTTGTATTAGTGTGGAAAAAATACTTTTCGCACTTGTGTTATTGTTGAAAAACCACTTTTCACACTTGTGTTAGTGTTGAAAAAACACTTTTCGCACTTGTGTTAGTGTTGAAAAACCACTTTTCGCACTTGTGTTGGTGCAGGAAACCACTTTTGCACTTGTATTAGTGTGGAAAAAACACTTTTCGCACTTGTGTTAGTGTTGAAAAACCACTTTTCGCACTTGTGTTAGTGTTGAAAAACCACTTTTCGCACTTGTGTTAGTGTTGAAAAACCACTTTTCGCACTTGTGTTGGTGCAGGAAACCACTTTTGCAATTGTATTAGTGTGGAAAAAACATTTTTCGCACTTGTGTTAGTGTTGAAAAACCACTTTTCGCACTTGTGTTAGTGTTGAAAAACCACTTTTCGCACTTGTGTTAGTGTTGAAAAACCACTTTTCGCACTTGTGTTGGTGCAGGAAACCACTTTTGCACTTGTATTAGTGTGGAAAAAACACTTTTCGCACTTGTGTTAGTGTTGAAAAACCACTTTTCGCACTTGTGTTAGTGTTGAAAAACCACTTTTCGCACTTGAGTTAGTGTTGAAAAACCACTTTTCGCACTTGTGTTGGTGCAGGAAACCACTTTTGCACTTGTATTAGTGTGGAAAAAACACTTTTCGCACTTGTGTTAGTGTTGAAAAACCACTTTTCGCACTTGTGTTAGTGTTGAAAAACCACTTTTCGCACTTGTGTTAGTGTTGAAAAACCACTTTTCGCACTTGTGTTGGTGCAGGAAACCACTTTTGCACTTGTATTAGTGTGGAAAAAACACTTTTCGCACTTGTGTTAGTGTTGAAAAACCACTTTTCGCACTTGTGTTGGTGCAGGAAACCACTTTTGCACTTGTATTAGTGTGGAAAAAACACTTTTCGCACTTGTGTTAGTGTTGAAAAACCACTTTTCGCACTTGTGTTGGTGCAGGAAACCACTTTTGCACTTGTATTAGTGTGGAAAAAACACTTTTCGCACTTGTGTTAGTGTTGAAAAACCACTTTTCGCACTTGTGTTAGTGTTGAAAAACCACTTTTCGCACTTGTGTTAGTGTTGAAAAACCACTTTTCGCACTTGTGTTGGTGCAGGAAACCACTTTTGCACTTGTATTAGTGTGGAAAAAACACTTTTCGCACTTGTGTTAGTGTTGAAAAACCACTTTTCGCACTTGTGTTAGTGTTGAAAAACGACTTTTCGCACTTGTGTTAGTGTTGAAAAACCACTTTTCGCACTTGTGTTGGTGCAGGAAACCACTTTTGCACTTGTATTAGTGTGGAAAAAACACTTTTTGCACTTGTGATAGTGTTGAAAAACCACTTTTCGCACTTGTGTTAGTGTTGAAAAACCACTTTTCGCACTTGTGTTAGTGTTGAAAAACCACTTTTCGCACTTGTGTTGGTGCAGGAAACCACTTTTGCACTTGTGATAGTGTTGAAAAACCACTTTTCACACTTGTGTTAGTGTTGAAAAACCACTTTTCGCACTTGTGTTAGTGTTGAAAAACCACTTTTCGCACTTGTGTTGGTGCAGGAAACCACTTTTTCACTTGTATTAGTGTGGAAAAAACACTTTTCGCACTTGTGTTGGTGTTGAAAAACCACTTTTCGCACTTGTGTTAGTGTTGAAAAACCACTTTTCGCACTTGTGTTAGTGTTGAAAAACCACTTTTCGCACTTGTGTTGGTGCAGGAAACCACTTTTGCACTTGTATTAGTGTGGAAAAAACACTTTTCGCACTTGTGTTAGTGTTGAAAAACCACTTTTCGCACTTGTGTTGGTGCAGGAAACCACTTTTGCACTTGTATTAGTGTGGAAAAAACACTTTTTGCACTTGTGATAGTGTTGAAAAACCACTTTTCGCACTTGTGTTAGTGTTGAAAAACCACTTTTCGCACTTGTGTTGGTGCAGGAAACCACTTTTGCACTTGCATTAGTGTGGAAAAAATACTTTTCGCACTTGTGTTATTGTTGAAAAACCACTTTTCACACTTGTGTTAGTGTTGAAAAACCACTTTTCGCACTTGTGTTAGTGTTGAAAAACCACTTTTCGCACTTGTGTTGGTGCAGGAAACCACTTTTGCACTTGTATTAGTGTGGAAAAAACACTTTTTGCACTTGTGTTAGTGTTGAAAAACCACTTTTCGCACTTGTGTTAGTGTTGAAAAACCACTTTTCGCACTTGTGTTAGTGTTGAAAAACCACTTTTCGCACTTGTGTTGGTGCAGGAAACCACTTTTGCACTTGTATTAGTGTGGAAAAAACACTTTTCGCACTTGTGTTAGTGTTGAAAAACCACTTTTCGCACTTGTGTTAGTGTTGAAAAACCACTTTTTGCACTTGTGTTAGTGTTGAAAAATCACTTTTCGCACTTGTGTTGGTGCAGGAAACCACTTTTGCACTTGTATTAGTGTGGAAAAAACACTTTTCGCACTTGTGTTAGTGTTGAAAAACCACTTTTCGCACTTGTGTTAGTGTTGAAAAACCACTTTTCGCACTTGTGTTGGTGCAGGAAACCACTTTTGCACTTGTATTAGTGTGGAAAAAACACTTTTCGCACTTGTGTTAGTGTTGAAAAACCACTTTTCGCACTTGTGTTAGTGTTGAAAAACCACTTTTTGCACTTGTGTTAGTGTTGAAAAATCACTTTTCGCACTTGTGTTGGTGCAGGAAACCACTTTTGCACTTGTATTAGTGTGGAAAAAACACTTTTCGCACTTGTGTTAGTGTTGAAAAACCACTTTTCGCACTTGTGTTAGTGTTGAAAAACCACTTTTCGCACTTGTGTTAGTGTTGAAAAACCACTTTTCGCACTTGTGTTGGTGCAGGAAACCACTTTTGCACTTGTATTAGTGTGGAAAAAACACTTTTCGCACTTGTGTTAGTGTTGAAAAACCACTTTTCGCACTTGTGTTAGTGTTGAAAAACCACTTTTCGCACTTGAGTTAGTGTTGAAAAACCACTTTTCGCACTTGTGTTGGTGCAGGAAACCACTTTTGCACTTGTATTAGTGTGGAAAAAACACTTTTCGCACTTGTGTTAGTGTTGAAAAACCACTTTTCGCACTTGTGTTAGTGTTGAAAAACCACTTTTCGCACTTGTGTTAGTGTTGAAAAACCACTTTTTCGCACTTGTGTTGGTGCAGGAAACCACTTTTGCACTTGTATTAGTGTGGAAAAAACACTTTTCGCACTTGTGTTAGTGTTGAAAAACCACTTTTCGCACTTGTGTTAGTGTTGAAAAACCACTTTTCGCACTTGTGTTGGTGCAGGAAACCACTTTTGCACTTGTATTAGTGTGGAAAAACCACTTTTCGCACTTGTGTTAGTGTTGAAAAACCACTTTTCGCACTTGTGTTGGTGCAGGAAACCACTTTTGCACTTGTATTAGTGTGGAAAAAACACTTTTCGCACTTGTGTTAGTGTTGAAAAACCACTTTTCGCACTTGTGTTAGTGTTGAAAAACCACTTTCGCACTTGTGTTAGTGTTGAAAAACCACTTTTCGCACTTGTGTTGGTGCAGGAAACCACTTTTGCACTTGTATTAGTGTGGAAAAAACACTTTTCGCACTTGTGTTAGTGTTGAAAAACCACTTTTCGCACTTGTGTTAGTGTTGAAAAACCACTTTTCGCACTTGTGTTGGTGCAGGAAACCACTTTTGCAGTTGTATTAGTGTGGAAAAAACACTTTTCACACTTGTGTTAGTGTTGAAAAACCCACTTTTCGCACTTGTGTTAGTGTTGAAAAACCACTTTTTGCACTTGTGTTAGTGTTGAAAAACCACTTTTCGCACTTGTGTTGGTGCAGGAAACCACATTTGCACTTGTATTAGTGTGGAAAAAAACACTTTTTGCACTTGCGATAGTGTTGAAAAACCACTTTTGGCACTTGTGTTAGTGTTGAAAAACCACTTTTCGCACTTGTGTTAGTGTTGAAAAACCACTTTTCGCACTTGTGTTGGTGCAGGAAACCACATTTGCACTTGTATTATTGTGGAAAAAACACTTTTTGCACTTGTGTTAGTGTTGAAAAACCACTTTTTGCACTTGTGTTAGTGTTGAAAAATCACTTTTCGCACTTTGTGTTGGTGCAGGAAACCACTTTTGCACTTGTATTAGTGTGGAAAAAACACTTTTCGCACTTGTGTTAGTGTTGAAAAACCACTTTTCGCACTTGTGTTAGTGTTGAAAAACCACTTTTCACACTTGAGTTAGTGTTGAAAAACCACTTTTCGCACTTGTGTTGGTTCAGTAAACCACTTTTGCACTTGTATTAGTGTGAAAAAACACTTTTTGCACTTGTGTTAGTGTTGAAAAACCACTTTTCGCACTTGTGTTAGTGTTGAAAAACCACTTTTCGCACTTGAGTTAGTGTTGAAAAACCACTTTTCGCACTTGTGTTGGTGCAGGAAACCACTTTTGCACTTGTATTAGTGTGGAAAAACACTTTTCGCACTTGTGTTAGTGTTGAAAAATCACTTTTCGCACTTGTGTTAGTGTTGAAAAACCTCTTTTCGCACTTGTGTTGGTGCAGGAAACCACTTTTGCACTTGTATTAGTGTGGAAAAAACACTTTTCGCACTTGTGTTAGTGTTGAAAAACCACTTTTCGCAGTTGTGTTAGTGTTGAAAAACCACTTTTCGCACTTGTGTTAGTGTTGAAAAACCACTTTTCGCACTTGTGTTGGTGCAGGAAACCACTTTTGCACTTGTATTAGTGTGGAAAAAACACTTTTCGCACTTGTGTTAGTGTTGAAAAACCACTTTTCGCACTTGTGTTAGTGTTGAAAAACAACTTTTCGCACTTGTGTTAGTGTTGAAAAACCACTTTTCGCACTTGTGTTGGTGGAGGAAACCACTTTTGCACTTGTATTAGTGTGGAAAAAAACACTTTTCGCACTTGTGTTAGTGTTGAAAAACCACTTTTCGCACTTGTGTTAGTGTTGAAAACCACTTTTCGCACTTGTGTTGGTGCAGGAAACCACTTTTGCAGTTGTATTAGTGTGGAAAAAACACTTTTCACACTTGTGTTAGTGTTGAAAAACCACTTTTCGCACTTGTGTTAGTGTTGAAAAACCACTTTTTGCACTTGTGTTAGTGTTGAAAAACCACTTTTCGCACTTGTGTTGGTGCAGGAAACCACATTTGCACTTGTATTAGTGTGGAAAAAACACTTTTTGCACTTGCGATAGTGTTGAAAAACCACTTTTGGCACTTGTGTTAGTGTTGAAAAACCACTTTTCGCACTTGTGTTAGTGTTGAAAAACCACTTTCCGCACTTGTGTTGGTGCAGGAAACCACATTTGCACTTGTATTAGTGTGGAAAAAACACTTTTTGCACTTGTGTTAGTGTTGAAAAACCACTTTTTGCACTTGTGTTAGTGTTGAAAAATCACTTTTCGCACTTGTGTTGGTGCAGGAAACCACTTTTGCACTTGTATTAGTGTGGAAAAAACACTTTTCGCACTTGTGTTAGTGTTGAAAAACCACTTTTCGCACTTGTGTTAGTGTTGAAAAACCACTTTTTGCACTTGTGTTAGTGTTGAAAAACAACTTTTCGCACTTGTGTTGGTGCAGGAAACCACTTTTGCACTTGTAATAGTGTGGAAAAAACACTTTTCGCACTTGTGTTAGTGTTGAAAAACCACTTTTCGCACTTGTGTTAGTGTTGAAAAACCACTTTTCGCACTTGAGTTAGTGTTGAAAAACCACTTTTTGCACTTGTGTTGGTGCAGGAAACCACTTTTGCACTTGTATTAGTGTGGAAAAAACACTTTTCGCACTTGTGTTAGTGTTGAAAAACACTTTTCGCACTTGTGTTAGTGTTGAAAAACCACTTTTCGCACTTGTGTTAGTGTTGAAAAACCACTTTTCGCACTTGTGTTGGTGCAGGAAACCACTTTTGCACTTGTATTAGTGTGGAAAAAAACACTTTTCGCACTTGTGTTAGTGTTGAAAAACCACTTTTCGCACTTGTGTTAGTGTTGAAAAACCACTTTTCGCACTTGTGTTGGTGCAGGAAACCACTTTTGCACTTGTATTAGTGTGGAAAAAACACTTTTCGCACTTGTGTTAGTGTTGAAAAACCACTTTTCGCACTTGTGTTGGTGCAGGAAACCACTTTGCACTTGTATTAGTGTGGAAAAACCACTTTTCGCACTTGTGTTAGTGTTGAAAAACCACTTTCCGCACTTGTGTTGGTGCAGGAAACCACATTTGCACTTGTATTAGTGTGGAAAAAACACTTTTTGCACTTGTGTTAGTGTTGAAAAACCACTTTTTGCACTTGTGTTAGTGTTGAAAAATCACTTTTCGCACTTGTGTTGGTGCAGGAAACCACTTTTGCACTTGTATTAGTGTGGAAAAAACACTTTTCGCACTTGTGTTAGTGTTGAAAAACCACTTTTCGCACTTGTGTTAGTGTTGAAAAACCACTTTTTGCACTTGTGTTAGTGTTGAAAAACAACTTTTCGCACTTGTGTTGGTGCAGGAAACCACTTTTGCACTTGTATTAGTGTGGAAAAAACACTTTTCGCACTTGTGTTAGTGTTGAAAAACCACTTTTCGCACTTGTGTTAGTGTTGAAAAACCACTTTTCGCACTTGAGTTAGTGTTGAAAAACCACTTTTTGCACTTGTGTTGGTGCAGGAAACCACTTTTGCACTTGTATTAGTGTGGAAAAAACACTTTTCGCACTTGTGTTAGTGTTGAAAAACACTTTTCGCACTTGTGTTAGTGTTGAAAAACCACTTTTCGCACTTGTGTTAGTGTTGAAAAACCACTTTTCGCACTTGTGTTGGTGCAGGAAACCACTTTTGCACTTGTATTAGTGTGGAAAAAACACTTTTCGCACTTGTGTTAGTGTTGAAAAACCACTTTTCGCACTTGTGTTAGTGTTGAAAAACCACTTTTCGCACTTGTGTTGGTGCAGGAAACCACTTTTGCACTTGTATTAGTGTGGAAAAAACACTTTTCGCACTTGTGTTAGTGTTGAAAAACCACTTTTCGCACTTGTGTTGGTGCAGGAAACCACTTTTGCACTTGTATTAGTGTGGAAAAAACACTTTTTGCACTTGTGTTAGTGTTGAAAAACCACTTTTTGCACTTGTGTTAGTGTTGAAAAATCACTTTTCGCACTTGTGTTGGTGCAGGAAACCACTTTTGCACTTGTATTAGTGTGGAAAAAACACTTTTCGCACTTGTGTTAGTGTTGAAAAACCACTTTTCGCACTTGTGTTAGTGTTGAAAAACCACTTTTCGCACTTGTGTTAGTGTTGAAAAACCACTTTTCGCACTTGTGTTGGTGCAGGAAACCACTTTTGCACTTGTATTAGTGTGGAAAAAACACTTTTCGCACTTGTGTTAGTGTTGAAAAACCACTTTTCGCACTTGTGTTGGTGCAGGAAACCACTTTTGCACTTGTATTAGTGTGGAAAAAACACTTTTCGCCCTTGTGTTAGTGTTGAAAAACCACTTTTCGCACTTGTGTTAGTGTTGAAAAACCACTTTTCGCACTTGTGTTAGTGTTGAAAAACCACTTTTCGCACTTGTGTTGGTGCAGGAAACCACTTTTGCACTTGTATTAGTGTGGAAAAAACACTTTTTGCACTTGTGATAGCGTTGAAAAACCACTTTTCGCACTTGTGTTAGTGTTGAAAAACAACTTTTCGCACTTGTGTTGGTGCAGGAAACCACTTTTGCATTTGTATTAGTGTGGAAAAAACACTTTTTGCACTTGTGATAGTGTTGAAAAACCACTTTTCACACTTGTGTTAGTGTTGAAAAACCACTTTTCGCACTTGTGTTAGTGTTGAAAAACCACTTTTCGCACTTGTGTTGGTGCAGGAAACCACTTTTTCATTTGTATTAGTGTGGAAAAAACACTTTTCGCACTTGTGTTGGTGTTGAAAAACCACTTTTCTCACTTGTGTTAGTGTTGAAAAACCACTTTTCGCACTTGTGTTAGTGTTGAAAAACCACTTTTCGCACTTGTGTTGGTGCAGGAAACCACTTTTGCACTTGTATTAGTGTGGAAAAAACACTTTTCGCACTTGTGCTAATGTTGAAAAACCACTTTTCGCACTTGTGTTAGTGTTGAAAAAACACTTTTCGCACTTGTGTTGGTGCAGGAAACCACTTTTGCACTTGTATTAGTGTAGAAAAACACTTTTCGCACTTGTTAGTGTTGAAAAATCACTTTTCGCACTTGTGTTAGTGTTGAAAAACCTCTTTTCGCACTTGTGTTGGTGCAGGAAACCACTTTTGCACTTGTATTAGTGTGGAAAAAACACTTTTCGCACTTGTGTTAGTGTTGAAAAAACACTTTTCGCACTTGTGTTAGTGTTGAAAAACCACTTTTCGCACTTGTGTTAGTGTTGAAAAACCACTTTTCGCACTTGTGTTGGTGCAGGAAACCACTTTTGCACTTGTATTAGTGTGGAAAAAACACTTTTCGCACTTGTGTTAGTGTTGAAAAACCACTTTTCGCACTTGTGTTAGTGTTGAAAAACCACTTTTCGCACTTGTGTTGGTGCAGGAAACCACTTTTGCAGTTGTATTAGTGTGGAAAAAACACTTTTCGCACTTGTGTTAGTGTTGAAAAACCACTTTTCGCACTTCTATTAGTGTTGAAAAACCACTTTTTGCACTTGTGTTAGTGTTGAAAAACCACTTTTCGCACTTGTGTTGGTGCAGGAAACCACATTTGCACTTGTATTAGTGTGGAAAAAACACTTTTTGCACTTGTGATAGTGTTGAAAAACCACTTTTGGCACTTGTGTTAGTGTTGAAAAACCACTTTTCGCACTTGTGTTAGTGTTGAAAAACCACTTTTCGCACTTGTGTTGGTGCAGGAAACCACATTTGCACTTGTATTAGTGTGGAAAAAACAGTTTTTGCACTTGTGTTAGTGTTGAAAAACCACTTTTTGCACTTGTGTTAGTGTTGAAAAACCACTTTTCGCACTTGTGTTGGTGCAGGAAACCACTTTTGCACTTGTATTAGTGTGGAAAAAACACTTTTCGCACTTGTGTTAGTGTTGAAAAACCACTTTTTGCACTTGTGTTAGTGTTGAAAAACCACTTTTCGCACTTGTGTTGGTGCAGGAAACCACTTTTGCAGTTGTATTAGTGTGGAAAAAACACTTTTCGCACTTGTGTTAGTGTTGAAAAACCACTTTTCGCACTTGTGTTAGTGTTGAAAAACCACTTTTCGCACTTGTGTTAGTGTTGAAAAACCACTTTTTGCACTTGTGTTAGTGTTGAAAAACCACTTTTCGCACTTGTGTTGGTGCAGGAAACCACATTTGCACTTGTATTAGTGTGGAAAAAAACACTTTTTGCACTTGTGATAGTGTTGAAAAACCACTTTTGGCACTTGTGTTAGTGTTGAAAAACCACTTTTCGCACTTGTGTTAGTGTTGAAAAACCACTTTTCGCACTTGTGTTGGTGCAGGAAACCACATTTGCATTTGAACTAGTGTGGAAAAAACACTTTTTGCACTTGTGTTAGTGTTGAAAAATCACTTTTCGCACTTGTGTTAGTGTTGAAAAACCACTTTTCGCACTTGTGTTGGTGCAGGAAACCACTTTTGCACTTGTATTAGTGTGGAAAAAACACTTTTCGCACTTGTGTTAGTGTTGAAAAACCACTTTTCGCACTTGTGTTAGTGTTGAAAAAACACTTTTTGCACTTGTGATAGTGTTGAAAAACAACTTCTCGCACTTGTGTTAGTGTTGAAAAACCACTTTTCGCACTTGTGTTAGTGTTGAAAAACCACTTTTCGCACTTGTGTTAGTGTTGAAAAACCACTTTTCGCACTTGTGTTGGTGCAGGAAACCACTTTTGCACTTGTATTAGTGTGGAAAAAACACTTTTTGCACTTGTGATAGTGTTGAAAAACCACTTTTCGCACTTGTGTTAGTGTTGAAAAACCACTTTTCGCACTTGTGTTAGTGTTGAAAAACCACTTTTCGCACTTGTGTTGGTGCAGGAAACCACTTTTGCACTTGTATTAGTGTGGAAAAAACACTTTTCGCACTTGTGTTAGTGTTGAAAAACCACTTTTCACACTTGTGTTAGTGTTGAAAAACCACTTTTCGCACTTGTGTTAGTGTTGAAAAACCACTTTTCGCACTTGTGTTGGTGCAGGAAACCACTTTTGCACTTGTATTAGTGTGGAAAAAACACTTTTCGCACTTGTGTTAGTGTTGAAAAACCACTTTTCGCACTTGTGTTAGTGTTGAAAAACCACTTTTTGCACTTGTGTTAGTGTTGAAAAACCACTTTTCGCACTTGTGTTGGTGCAGGAAACCACTTTTTCACTTGTATTATTGTGGAAAAAACATTTTTCGCACTTGTGTTAGTGTTGAAAAACCACTTTTTGCACTTGTGTTAGTGTTGAAAAACCACTTTTCGCACTTGTGTTAGTGTTGAAAAACCACTTTTCGCACTTGTGTTGGTGCAGGAAACCACTTTTGCACTTGTATTAGTGTGGAAAAAACACTTTTTGCACTTGTGATAGTGTTGAAAAACCACTTTTCGCACTTGTGTTAGTGTTGAAAAACCACTTTTTGCACTTGTGATAGTGTTGAAAAACCACTTTTTGCACTTGTGATAGTGTTGAAAAACCACTTTTCGCACTTGTGTTAGTGTTGAAAAACCACTTTTCGCACTTGTGTTAGTGTTGAAAAACCACTTTTCGCACTTGTGTTAGTGTTGAAAAACCACTTTTGCACTTGTATTAGTGTGGAAAAAACACTTTTTGCACTTGTGATAGTGTTGAAAAACCACTTTTCGCACTTGTGTTAGTGTTGAAAAACCACTTTTCGCACTTGTGTTGGTGCAGGAAACCACTTTTTCACTTGTATTATTGTGGAAAAAACATTTTTCGCACTTGTGTTAGTGTTGAAAAACCACTTTTTGCACTTGTGTTAGTGTTGAAAAACCACTTTTCGCACTTGTGTTAGTGTTGAAAAACCACTTTTCGCACTTGTGTTGGTGCAGGAAACCACTTTTGCACTTGTATTAGTGTGGAAAAAACACTTTTTGCACTTGTGATAGTGTTGAAAAACCACTTTTCGCACTTGTGTTAGTGTTGAAAAACCACTTTTTGCACTTGTGATAGTGTTGAAAAACCACTTTTTGCACTTGTGATAGTGTTGAAAAACCACTTTTCGCACTTGTGTTAGTGTTGAAAAACCACTTTTCGCACTTGTGTTAGTGTTGAAAAACCACTTTTCGCACTTGTGTTAGTGTTGAAAAACCACTTTTGCACTTGTATTAGTGTGGAAAAAACACTTTTTGCACTTGTGATAGTGTTGAAAAACCACTTTTCGCACTTGTGTTAGTGTTGAAAAACCACTTTTCGCACTTGTGTTAGTGTTGAAAAACCACTTTTCGCACTTGTGTTGGTGCAGGAAACCACTTTTGCACTTGTATTAGTGTGGAAAAAACACTTTTCGCACTTGTGTTAGTGTTGAAAAACCACTTTTCACACTTGTATTAGTGTTGAAAAACCACTTTTCGCACTTGTGTTAGTGTTGAAAAACCACTATTCGCACTTGTGTTGGTGCAGGAAACCACTTTTGCACTTGTATTAGTGTGGAAAAAACACTTTTCGCACTTGTGTTAGTGTTGAAAAACCACTTTTCGCACTTGTGTTAGTGTTGAAAAACCACTTTTTGCACTTGTGTTAGTGTTGAAAAACCACTTTTCGCACTTGTGCTGGTGCAGGAAACCACTTTTTCACTTGTATTATTGTGGAAAAAACACTTTTCGCACTTGTGTTAGTGTTGAAAAACCACTTTTCGCACTTGTGTTAGTGTTGAAAAACCACTTTTCGCACTTGTGTTAGTGTTGAAAAACCACTTTTCGCACTTGTGTTGGTGCAGGAAACCACTTTTGTACTTGTATTAGTGTGGAAAAAACACTTTTTGCACTTGTGATAGTGTTGAAAAACCACTTTTCGCACTTGTGTTAGTGCTGAAAAACCACTTTTCGCACTTGTGTTAGTGTTTAAAAACCACTTTTCGCACTTGTGTTGGTGCAGGAAACCACTTTTGCACTTGTATTAGTGTGGAAAAAACACTTTTCGCACTTGTGTTAGTGTTGAAAAACCACTTTTCGCACTTGTGTTACTGTTGAAAAACCACTTTTTGCACTTGTGTTAGTGTTTAAAAATCACTTTTCACACTTGTGTTGGTGCAGGAAACCACTTTTGCACTTGTATTAGTGTGGAAAAAACACTTTTCGCACTTGTGTTAGTGTTGAAAAACCACTTTTCGCACTTGTGTTAGTGTTGAAAAACCACTTTTTGCACTTGTGTTAGTGTTGAAAAACCACTTTTCGCACTTGTGTTTGTGCAGGAAACCACTTTTGCACTTGTATTAGTGTGGAAAAAACACTTTTCGCACTTGTGTTGGTGTTGAAAAACCACTTTTCGCACTTGTGTTAGTGTTTAAAAACCACTTTTCACACTTGTGTTGGTGCAGGAAACCACTTTTGCACTTGTATTAGTGTGGAAAAAACACTTTTCGCACTTGTGTTAGTGTTGAAAAACCACTTTTCGCAGTTGTGTTAGTGTTGAAAAACCACTTTTCGCACTTGTGTTAGTGTTGAAAAACCACTTTTCGCACTTGTGTTGGTGCAGGAAACCACTTTTGCACTTGTATTAGTGTGGAAAAAACATTTTTCGCACTTGTGTTAGTGTTGAAAAACCACTTTTCGCACTTGTGTTAGTGTTGAAAAACCACTTTTCGCACTTGTGTTTGTGCAGGAAACCACTTTTGCACTTGTATTAGTGTGGAAAAAACACTTTTCGCACTTGTGTTAGTGTTGAAAAACCACTTTTCGCACTTGTGTTGGTGCAGGAAACCACTTTTGCACTTGTATTAGTGTGGAAAAACCACTTTTCGCACTTGTGTTAGTGTTGAAAAACCACTTTTTGCACTTGTGTTAGTGTTGAAAAACCACTTTTCGCACTTGTGTTGGTGCAGGAAACCACTTTTGCACTTGTATTAGTGTGGAAAAAACACTTTTTGCACTTGTGATAGTGTTGAAAAACCACTTTTCGCACTTGTGTTAGTGTTGAAAAACCACTTTTCGCACTTGAGTTAGTGTTGAAAAACCACTTTTCGCACTTGTGTTGGTGCAGGAAACCACTTTTGCACTTGTATTAGTGTGGAAAAAATACTTTTCGCACTTGTGTTATTGTTGAAAAACCACTTTTCACACTTGTGTTAGTGTTGAAAAACCACTTTTCGCACTTGTGTTAGTGTTGAAAAACCACTTTTCGCACTTGTGTTGGTGCAGGAAACCACTTTTGCACTTGTATTAGTGTGGAAAAAACACTTTTCGCACTTGTGTTAGTGTTGAAAAACCACTTTTCGCACTTGTGTTAGTGTTGAAAAACCACTTTTTGCACTTGTGTTAGTGTTGAAAAACCACTTTTCGCACTTGTGTTGGTGCAGGAAACCACTTTTGCAATTGTATTAGTGTGGAAAAAACATTTTTCGCACTTGTGTTAGTGTTGAAAAACCACTTTTCGCACTTGTGTTAGTGTTGAAAAACCACTTTTCACACTTGTGTTAGTGTTGAAAAACCACTTTTCGCACTTGTGTTGGTGCAGGAAACCACTTTTGCACTTGTATTAGTGTGGAAAAAACACTTTTCGCACTTGTGTTAGTGTTGAAAAACCACTTTTCGCACTTGTGTTAGTGTTGAAAAACCACTTTTCGCACTTGAGTTAGTGTTGAAAAACCACTTTTCGCACTTGTGTTGGTGCAGGAAACCACTTTTGCACTTGTATTAGTGTGGAAAAAACACTTTTCGCACTTGTGTTAGTGTTGAAAAACCACTTTTCGCACTTGTGTTAGTGTTGAAAAACCACTTTTCGCACTTGTGTTAGTGTTGAAAAACCACTTTTCGCACTTGTGTTGGTGCAGGAAACCACTTTTGCACTTGTATTAGTGTGGAAAAAACACTTTTCGCACTTGTGTTAGTGTTGAAAAACCACTTTTCGCACTTGTGTTAGTGTTGAAAAACCACTTTTCGCACTTGTGTTGGTGCAGGAAACCACTTTTGCACTTGTATTAGTGTGGAAAAAACACTTTTCGCACTTGTGTTAGTGTTGAAAAACCACTTTTCGCACTTGTGTTGGTGCAGGAAACCACTTTTGCACTTGTATTAGTGTGGAAAAAACACTTTTCGCACTTGTGTTAGTGTTGAAAAACCACTTTTCGCACTTGTGTTAGTGTTGAAAAACCACTTTTCGCACTTGTGTTAGTGTTGAAAAACCACTTTTCGCACTTGTGTTGGTGCAGGAAACCACTTTTGCACTTGTATTAGTGTGGAAAAAACACTTTTCGCACTTGTGTTAGTGTTGAAAAACCACTTTTCGCACTTGTGTTAGTGTTGAAAAACCACTTTTCGCACTTGTGTTAGTGTTGAAAAACCACTTTTCGCACTTGTGTTGGTGCAGGAAACCACTTTTGCACTTGTATTAGTGTGGAAAAAACACTTTTTGCACTTGTGATAGTGTTGAAAAACCACTTTTCGCACTTGTGTTAGTGTTGAAAAACCACTTTTCGCACTTGTGTTAGTGTTGAAAAACCACTTTTCGCACTTGTGTTGGTGCAGGAAACCACTTTTTCACTTGTATTAGTGTGGAAAAAACACTTTTCGCACTTGTGTTGGTGTTGAAAAACCACTTTTCGCACTTGTGTTATTGTTGAAAAACCACTTTTCGCACTTGTGTTAGTGTTGAAAAACCACTTTTGCACTTGTATTAGTGTGGAAAAAACACTTTTCGCACTTGTGTTAGTGTTGAAAAACCACTTTTCGCACTTGTGTTGGTGCAGGAAACCACTTTTGCACTTGTATTAGTGTGGAAAAAACACTTTTTGCACTTGTGATAGTGTTGAAAAACCACTTTTCGCACTTGTGTTAGTGTTGAAAAACCACTTTTCGCACTTGTGTTGGTGCAGGAAACCACTTTTGCACTTGCATTAGTGTGGAAAAAATACTTTTCGCACTTGTGTTATTGTTGAAAAACCACTTTTCACACTTGTGTTAGTGTTGAAAAACCACTTTTCGCACTTGTGTTAGTGTTGAAAAACCACTTTTCGCACTTGTGTTGGTGCAGGAAACCACTTTTGCACTTGTATTAGTGTGGAAAAAACACTTTTTGCACTTGTGTTAGTGTTGAAAAACCACTTTTCGCACTTGTGTTAGTGTTGAAAAACCACTTTTCGCACTTGTGTTAGTGTTGAAAAACCACTTTTCGCACTTGTGTTGGTGCAGGAAACCACTTTTGCACTTGTATTAGTGTGGAAAAAACACTTTTCGCACTTGTGTTAGTGTTGAAAAACCACTTTTTGCACTTGTGTTAGTGTTGAAAAACCACTTTTTGCACTTGTGTTAGTGTTGAAAAATCACTTTTCGCACTTGTGTTGGTGCAGGAAACCACTTTTGCACTTGTATTAGTGTGGAAAAAACACTTTTCGCACTTGTGTTAGTGTTGAAAAACGACTTTTCGCACTTGTGTTAGTGTTGAAAAACCACTTTTCGCACTTGTGTTAGTGTTGAAAAACCACTTTTCGCACTTGTGTTGGTGCAGGAAACCACTTTTGCACTTGTATTAGTGTGGAAAAAACACTTTTTGCACTTGTGTTAGTGTTGAAAAACCACTTTTCGCACTTGTGTTAGTGTTGAAAAACCACTTTTCGCACTTGAGTTAGTGTTGAAAAACCACTTTTCGCACTTGTGTTGGTGCAGGAAACCACTTTTGCACTTGTATTAGTGTGGAAAAAACACTTTTCGCACTTGTGTTAGTGTTGAAAAACCACTTTTCGCACTTGTGTTAGTGTTGAAAAACCACTTTTCGCACTTGTGTTAGTGTTGAAAAACCACTTTTCGCACTTGTGTTGGTGCAGGAAACCACTTTTGCACTTGTATTAGTGTGGAAAAAACACTTTTCGCACTTGTGTTAGTGTTGAAAAACCACTTTTCGCACTTGTGTTAGTGTTGAAAAACCACTTTTCGCACTTGTGTTGGTGCAGGAAACCACTTTTGCACTTGTATTAGTGTGGAAAAACCACTTTTCGCACTTGTGTTAGTGTTGAAAAACCACTTTTCGCACTTGTGTTGGTGCAGGAAACCACTTTTGCACTTGTATTAGTGTGGAAAAAACACTTTTCGCACTTGTGTTAGTGTTGAAAAACCACTTTTCGCACTTGTGTTAGTGTTGAAAAACCACTTTTCGCACTTGTGTTAGTGTTGAAAAACCACTTTTCGCACTTGTGTTGGTGCAGGAAACCACTTTTGCACTTGTATTAGTGTGGAAAAAACACTTTTCGCACTTGTGTTAGTGTTGAAAAACCACTTTTCGCACTTGTGTTAGTGTTGAAAAACCACTTTTCGCACTTGTGTTGGTGCAGGAAACCACTTTTGCAGTTGTATTAGTGTGGAAAAAACACTTTTCACACTTGTGTTAGTGTTGAAAAACCACTTTTCGCACTTGTGTTAGTGTTGAAAAACCACTTTTTGCACTTGTGTTAGTGTTGAAAAACCACTTTTCGCACTTGTGTTGGTGCAAGAAACCACATTTGCACTTGTATTAGTGTGGAAAAAACACTTTTTGCACTTGCGATAGTGTTGAAAAACCACTTTTGGCACTTGTGTTAGTGTTGAAAAACCACTTTTCGCACTTGTGTTAGTGTTGAAAAACCACTTTTCGCACTTGTGTTGGTGCAGGAAACCACATTTGCACTTGTATTATTGTGGAAAAAACACTTTTTGCACTTGTGTTAGTGTTGAAAAACCACTTTTTGCACTTGTGTTAGTGTTGAAAAATCACTTTTCGCACTTGTGTTGGTGCAGGAAACCACTTTTGCACTTGTATTAGTGTGGAAAAAACACTTTTCGCACTTGTGTTAGTGTTGAAAAACCACTTTTCGCACTTGTGTTAGTGTTGAAAAACCACTTTTCGCACTTGAGTTAGTGTTGAAAAACCACTTTTCGCACTTGTGTTGGTGCAGGAAACCACTTTTGCACTTATATTAGTGTGGAAAAAACACTTTTTGCACTTGTGTTAGTGTTGAAAAACCACTTTTCGCACTTGTGTTAGTGTTGAAAAACCACTTTTCGCACTTGAGTTAGTGTTGAAAAACCACTTTTCGCACTTGTGTTGGTGCAGGAAACCACTTTTGCACTTGTATTAGTGTGGAAAAACACTTTTCGCACTTGTGTTAGTGTTGAAAAATCACTTTTCGCACTTGTGTTAGTGTTGAAAAACCTCTTTTCGCACTTGTGTTGGTGCAGGAAACCACTTTTGCACTTGTATTAGTGTGGAAAAAACACTTTTCGCACTTGTGTTAGTGTTGAAAAACCACTTTTCGCAGTTGTGTTAGTGTTGAAAAACCACTTTTCGCACTTGTGTTAGTGTTGAAAAACCACTTTTCGCACTTGTGTTGGTGCAGGAAACCACTTTTGCACTTGTATTAGTGTGGAAAAAACACTTTTCGCACTTGTGTTAGTGTTGAAAAACCACTTTTCGCACTTGTGTTAGTGTTGAAAAACCACTTTTCGCACTTGTGTTAGTGTTGAAAAACCACTTTTCGCACTTGTGTTGGTGGAGGAAACCACTTTTGCACTTGTATTAGTGTGGAAAAAACACTTTTCGCACTTGTGTTAGTGTTGAAAAACCACTTTTCGCACTTGTGTTAGTGTTGAAAAACCACTTTTCGCACTTGTGTTGGTGCAGGAAACCACTTTTGCAGTTGTATTAGTGTGGAAAAAACACTTTTCACACTTGTGTTAGTGTTGAAAAACCACTTTCCGCACTTGTGTTAGTGTTGAAAAACCACTTTTTGCACTTGTGTTAGTGTTGAAAAACCACTTTTCGCACTTGTGTTGGTGCAGGAAACCACATTTGCACTTGTATTAGTGTGGAAAAAACACTTTTTGCACTTGCGATAGTGTTGAAAAACCACTTTTGGCACTTGTGTTAGTGTTGAAAAACCACTTTTCGCACTTGTGTTAGTGTTGAAAAACCACTTTCCGCACTTGTGTTGGTGCAGGAAACCACATTTGCACTTGTATTAGTGTGGAAAAAACACTTTTTGCACTTGTGTTAGTGTTGAAAAACCACTTTTTGCACTTGTGTTAGTGTTGAAAAATCACTTTTCGCACTTGTGTTGGTGCAGGAAACCACTTTTGCACTTGTATTAGTGTGGAAAAAACACTTTTCGCACTTGTGTTGGTGTTAAAAACCACTTTTCGCACTTGTGTTAGTGTTGAAAAACCACTTTTCGCACTTGTGTTAGTGTTGAAAAACCACTTTTCGCACTTGTGTTGGTGCAGGAAACCACTTTTGCACTTGTATTAGTGTGGAAAAAACACTTTTCGCACTTGTGTTAGTGTTGAAAAACCACTTTTCGCACTTGTGTTAGTGTTGAAAAACCACTTTTCGCACTTGTGTTGGTGCAGGAAACCACTTTTGCACTTGTATTAGTGTGGAAAAACACTTTTCGCACTTGTGTTAGTGTTGAAAAATCACTTTTCGCACTTGTGTTAGTGTTGAAAAACCTCTTTTCGCACTTGTGTTGGTGCAGGAAACCACTTTTGCACTTGTATTAGTGTGGAAAAAACACTTTTCGCACTTGTGTTAGTGTTGAAAAACCACTTTTCGCAGTTGTGTTAGTGTTGAAAAACCACTTTTCGCACTTGTGTTAGTGTTGAAAAACCACTTTTCGCACTTGTGTTGGTGCAGGAAACCACTTTTGCACTTGTATTAGTGTGAAAAAAACACTTTTCGCACTTGTGTTAGTGTTGAAAAACCACTTTTCGCACTTGTGTTAGTGTTGAAAAACCACTTTTCGCACTTGTGGGGGTGCACTTGCACTTGTATTAGTGTGGTGCAGGAAACCTAGTGTTGAAAAACCACTTTTCGCACTTGTGTTGGTGCAGGAAACCACTTTTGCACTTGTATTAGTGTGGAAAAAACACTTTTCGCACTTGTGTTAGTGTTGAAAAACCACTTTTCGCACTTGTGTTAGTGTTGAAAAACCACTTTTCGCACTTGTGTTGGTGCAGGAAACCACTTTTGCAGTTGTATTAGTGTGGAAAAAACACTTTTCGCACTTGTGTTAGTGTTGAAAAACCACTTTTCGCACTTGTGTTAGTGTTGAAAAACCACTTTTTGCACTTGTGTTAGTGTTGAAAAACCACTTTTCGCACTTGTGTTGGTGCAGGAAACCACATTTGCACTTGTATTAGTGTGGAAAAATCACTTTTTGCACTTGTGATAGTGTTGAAAAACCACTTTTGGCACTTGTGTTAGTGTTGAAAAACCACTTTTTGCACTTGTGTTAGTGTTGAAAAACCACTTTTCGCACTTGTGTTGGTGCAGGAAACCACATTTGCACTTGTATTAGTGTGGAAAAAACACTTTTTGCACTTGTGTTAGTGTTGAAAAACCACTTTTTGCACATGTGTTAGTGTTGAAAAATCACTTTTCGCACTTGTGTTGGTGCAGGAAACCACTTTTGCCCTTGTATTAGTGTGGAAAAAACACTTTTCGCACTTGTGTTAGTGTTGAAAAACCACTGTTCGCACTTGTGTTAGTGTTGAAAAACCACTTTTCGCTCTTGTGTTGGTGCAGGAAACCACTTTTGCACTTGTATTAGTGTGGAAAAAACACTTTTCGCACTTGTGTTAGTGTTGAAAACCACTTTTCGCACTTGTGTTAGTGTTGAAAAACCACTGTTCGCACTTGTGTTAGTGTTGAAAAACCACTTTTCGCACTTGTGTTGGTGCAGGAAACCACTTTTGCACTTGTATTAGTGTGGAAAAAACACTTTTCGCACTTGTGTTAGTGTTGAAATACCACTTTTCGCACTTGTGTTAGTGTTGAAAAACCACTTTTCGCACTTGTGTTAGTGTTGAAAAACCACTTTTCGCACTTGTGTTGGTGCAGGAAACCACTTTTGCACTTGTATTAGTGTGGAAAAAACACTTTTTGCACTTGTCATAGTGTTGAAAAACCACTTTTTGCACTTGTGTTAGTGTTGAAAAACCACTTTTCGCACTTGTGTTGGTGCAGGAAACCGCTTTTGCACTTGTATTAGTGTGGAAAAAACACTTTTCGCACTTGAGTTATTGTTGAAAAACCACTTTTCGCACTTGTGTTGGTGCAGGAAACCACTTTTGCACTTGTATTAGTGTGGAAAAAACACTTTTCGCACTTGTGTTAGTGTTGAAAAACCACTTTTCGCACTTGTGTTAGTGTTGAAAAACCACTTTTCGCACTTGTGTTAGTGTTGAAAAACCACTTTTCGCACTTGCGTTGGCGCAGGAAACCACTTTTGCACTTGTATTAGTGTGGAAAAAACACTTTTCGCACTTGTGTTAGTGTTGAAAAACCACTTTTCGCACTTGTGTTAGTGTTGAAAAACCACTTTTCGCACTTGTGTTGGTGCAGGAAACCACTTTTGCACTTGTATTAGTGTGGAAAAAACACTTTTCGCACTTGTGTTAGTGTTGAAAAACCACTTTTCGCACTTGTGTTGGTGCAGGAAACCACTTTTGCACTTGTATTAGTGTGGAAAAAACACTTTTTGCACTTGTGATAGTGTTGAAAAACCACTTTTCGCACTTGTGTTAGTGTTGAAAAACCACTTTTCGCACTTGTGTTAGTGTTGAAAAACCACTTTTCGCACTTGTGTTAGTGTTGAAAAACCACTTTTCGCACTTGTGTTGGTACAGGAAACCACTTTTGCACTTGTATTAGTGTGGAAAAAACACTTTTCGCACTTGTGTTAGTGTTGAAAAACCACTTTTGCACTTGTATTAGTGTGGAAAAAACACTTTTCGCACTTGTGTTAGTGTTGAAAAACCACTTTTCGCACTTGTGTTAGTGTTGAAAAACCACTTTTCGCACTTGTGTTAGTGTTGAAAAACCACTTTTCGCACTTGTGTTAGTGTTGAAAAACCACTTTTCGCACTTGTGTTGGTGCAGGAAACCACTTTTGCACTTGTATTAGTGTGGAAAAAACACTTTTCGCACTTGTGTTAGTGTTGAAAAACCACTTTTCGCACTTGTGTTAGTGTTGAAAAACCACTTTTCGCACTTGTGTTGGTGCAGGAAACCACTTTTGCACTTGTATTAGTGTGGAAAAAACACTTTTCGCACTTGTATTAGTGTGGAAAAAACACTTTTCGCACTTGTGTTAGTGTTGAAAAACCACTTTTCGCACTTGTGTTAGTGTTGAAAAACCACTTTTCGCACTTGTGTTAGTGTTGAAAAACCACTTTTCGCACTTGTGTTGGTGGAGGAAACCACTTTTGCACTTGTATTAGTGTGGAAAAAACACTTTTCGCACTTGTGTTAGTGTTGAAAAACCACTTTTCGCACTTGTGTTAGTGTTGAAAAACCACTTTTCGCACTTGTGTTGGTGCAGGAAACCACTTTTGCAGTTGTATTAGTGTGGAAAAAACACTTTTCACACTTGTGTTAGTGTTGAAAAACCACTTTTCGCACTTGTGTTAGTGTTGAAAAACCACTTTTTGCACTTGTGTTAGTGTTGAAAAACCACTTTTCGCACTTGTGTTGGTGCAGGAAACCACATTTGCACTTGTATTAGTGTGGAAAAAACACTTTTTGCACTTGCGATAGTGTTGAAAAACCACTTTTGGCACTTGTGTTAGTGTTGAAAAACCACTTTTCGCACTTGTGTTAGTGTTGAAAAACCACTTTCCGCACTTGTGTTGGTGCAGGAAACCACATTTGCACTTGTATTAGTGTGGAAAAAACACTTTTTGCACTTGTGTTAGTGTTGAAAAACCACTTTTTGCACTTGTGTTAGTGTTGAAAAATCACTTTTCGCACTTGTGTTGGTGCAGGAAACCACTTTTGCACTTGTATTAGTGTGGAAAAAACACTTTTCGCACTTGTGTTGGTGTTGAAAAACCACTTTTCGCACTTGTGTTAGTGTTGAAAATTTTTCGCACTTGTGTTAGTGTTGAAAAACCACTTTTCGCACTTGTGTTGGTGCAGGAAACCACTTTTGCACTTGTATTAGTGTGGAAAAAACACTTTTCGCACTTGTGTTAGTGTTGAAAAACCACTTTTTGCACTTGTGTTAGTGTTGAAAAACCACTTTTCGCACTTGTGTTGGTGCAGGAAACCACTTTTGCACTTGTATTAGTGTGGAAAAACACTTTTCGCACTTGTGTTAGTGTTGAAAAATCACTTTTCGCACTTGTGTTAGTGTTGAAAAACCTCTTTTCGCACTTGTGTTGGTGCAGGAAACCACTTTTGCACTTGTATTAGTGTGGAAAAAACACTTTTCGCACTTGTGTTAGTGTTGAAAAACCACTTTTCGCAGTTGTGTTAGTGTTGAAAAACCACTTTTCGCACTTGTGTTAGTGTTGAAAAACCACTTTTCGCACTTGTGTTGGTGCAGGAAACCACTTTTGCAGTTGTATTAGTGTGGAAAAAACACTTTTCGCACTTGTGTTAGTGTTGAAAAACCACTTTTCGCACTTGTGTTAGTGTTGAAAAACCACTTTTCGCACTTGTGGGGGTGCACTTGCACTTGTATTAGTGTGGTGCAGGAAACCTAGTGTTGAAAAACCACTTTTCGCACTTGTGTTGGTGCAGGAAACCACTTTTGCACTTGCATTAGTGTGGAAAAAACACTTTTCGCACTTGTGTTAGTGTTGAAAAACCACTTTTCGCACTTGTGTTAGTGTTGAAAAACCACTTTTCGCACTTGTGTTGGTGCAGGAAACCACTTTTGCAGTTGTATTAGTGTGGAAAAAACACTTTTCGCACTTGTGTTAGTGTTGAAAAACCACTTTTCGCACTTGTGTTAGTGTTGAAAAACCACTTTTTGCACTTGTGTTAGTGTTGAAAAACCACTTTTCGCACTTGTGTTGGTGCAGGAAACCACATTTGCACTTGTATTAGTGTGGAAAAATCACTTTTTGCACTTGTGATAGTGTTGAAAAACCACTTTTGGCACTTGTGTTAGTGTTGAAAAACCACTTTTTGCACTTGTGTTAGTGTTGAAAAACCACTTTTCGCACTTGTGTTGGTGCAGGAAACCACATTTGCACTTGTATTAGTGTGGAAAAAACACTTTTTGCACTTGTGTTAGTGTTGAAAAACCACTTTTTGCACATGTGTTAGTGTTGAAAAATCACTTTTCGCACTTGTGTTGGTGCAGGAAACCACTTTTGCACTTGTATTAGTGTGGAAAAAACACTTTTCGCACTTGTGTTAGTGTTGAAAAACCACTTTTCGCACTTGTGTTAGTGTTGAAAAACCACTGTTCGCACTTGTGTTAGTGTTGAAAAACCACTTTTCGCACTTGTGTTGGTGCAGGAAACCACTTTTGCACTTGTATTAGTGTGGAAAAAACACTTTTCGCACTTGTGTTAGTGTTGAAATACAACTTTTCACACTTGTGTTAGTGTTGAAAAACCACTTTTCGCACTTGTGTTAGTGTTGAAAAACCACTTTTCGCACTTGTGTTGGTGCAGGAAACCACTTTTGCACTTGTATTAGTGTGGAAAAAACACTTTTTGCACTTGTCATAGTGTTGAAAAACCACTTGTTGCACTTGTGTTAGTGTTGAAAAACCACTTTTCGCAGTTGTGTTAGTGTTGAAAAACCACTTTTCGCACTTGTGTTAGTGTTGAAAAACCACTTTTCGCACTTGTGTTGGTGCAGGAAACCACTTTTGCACTTGTATTAGTGTGGAAAAAACACTTTTCGCACTTGTGTTAGTGTTGAAAAACCACTTTTCGCACTTGTGTTAGTGTTGAAAAACCACTTTTCGCACTTGTGGGGGTGCACTTGCACTTGTATTAGTGTGGTGCAGGAAACCTAGTGTTGAAAAACCACTTTTCGCACTTGTGTTGGTGCAGGAAACCACTTTTGCACTTGTATTAGTGTGGAAAAAACACTTTTCGCACTTGTGTTAGTGTTGAAAAACCACTTTTCGCACTTGTGTTAGTGTTGAAAAACCACTTTTTGCACTTGTGTTAGTGTTGAAAAACCACTTTTCGCACTTGTGTTGGTGCAGGAAACCACATTTGCACTTGTATTAGTGTGGAAAAATCACTTTTTGCACTTGTGATAGTGTTGAAAAACCACTTTTGGCACTTGTGTTAGTGTTGAAAAACCACTTTTTGCACTTGTGTTAGTGTTGAAAAACCACTTTTCGCACTTGTGTTGGTGCAGGAAACCACATTTGCACTTGTATTAGTGTGGAAAAAACACTTTTTGCACTTGTGTTAGTGTTGAAAAACCACTTTTTGCACATGTGTTAGTGTTGAAAAATCACTTTTCGCACTTGTGTTGGTGCAGGAAACCACTTTTGCACTTGTATTAGTGTGGAAAAAACACTTTTCGCACTTGTGTTAGTGTTGAAAAACCACTTTTCGCACTTGTGTTAGTGTTGAAAAACCACTGTTCGCACTTGTGTTAGTGTTGAAAAACCACTTTTCGCACTTGTGTTGGTGCAGGAAACCACTTCTGCACTTGTATTAGTGTGGAAAAAACACTTTTCGCACTTGTGTTAGTGTTGAAATACCACTTTTCGCACTTGTGTTAGTGTTGAAAAACCACTTTTCGCACTTGAGTTAGTGTTGAAAAACCACTTTTCGCACTTGTGTTGGTGCAGGAAACCACTTTTGCACTTGTATTAGTGTGGAAAAAACACTTTTTGCACTTGTCATAGTGTTGAAAAACCACTTTTTGCACTTGTGTTAGTGTTGAAAAACCACTTTTCGCACTTGTGTTGGTGCAGGAAACCGCTTTTGCACTTGTATTAGTGTGGAAAAAACACTTTTCGCACTTGAGTTAGTGTTGAAAAACCACTTTTCGCACTTGTGTTGGTGCAGGAAACCACTTTTGCACTTGTATTAGTGTGGAAAAAACACTTTTCGCACTTGTGTTAGTGTTGAAAAACCACTTTTCGCACTTGTGTTAGTGTTGAAAAACCACTTTTCGCACTTGTGTTAGTGTTGAAAAACCACTTTTCGCACTTGTGTTGGCGCAGGAAACCACTTTTGCACTTGTATTAGTGTGGAAAAAACACTTTTCGCACTTGTGTTAGTGTTGAAAAACCACTTTTCGCACTTGTGTTAGTGTTGAAAAACCACTTTTCGCACTTGTGTTGGTGCAGGAAACCACTTTTGCACTTGTATTAGTGTGGAAAAAACACTTTTCGCACTTGTGTTAGTGTTGAAAAACCACTTTTCGCACTTGTGTTGGTGCAGGAAACCACTTTTGCACTTGTATTAGTGTGGAAAAAACACTTTTTGCACTTGTGATAGTGTTGAAAAACCACTTTTCGCACTTGTGTTAGTGTTGAAAAACCACTTTTCGCACTTGTGTTAGTGTTGAAAAACCACTTTTCGCACTTGTGTTAGTGTTGAAAAACCACTTTTCGCACTTGTGTTGGTGCAGGAAACCACTTTTGCACTTGTATTAGTGTGGAAAAAACACTTTTCGCACTTGTGTTAGTGTTGAAAAACCACTTTTGCACTTGTATTAGTGTGGAAAAAACACTTTTCGCACTTGTGTTAGTGTTGAAAAACCACTTTTCGCACTTGTGTTAGTGTTGAAAAACCACTTTTCGCACTTGTGTTAGTGTTGAAAAACCACTTTTCGCACTTGTGTTGGTGCAGGAAACCACTTTTGCACTTGTATTAGTGTGGAAAAAACACTTTTCGCACTTGTGTTAGTGTTGAAAAACCACTTTTCGCACTTGTGTTAGTGTTGAAAAACCACTTTTCGCACTTGTGTTGGTGCAGGAAACCACTTTTGCACTTGTATTAGTGTGGAAAAAACACTTTTCGCACTTGTGTTAGTGTTGAAAAACCACTTTTCGCACTTGTGTTAGTGTTGAAAAACCACTTTTCGCACTTGTGTTAGTGTTGAAAAACCACTTTTCGCACTTGTGTTGGTGCAGGAAACCACTTTTGCACTTGTATTAGTGTGGAAAAAACACTTTTCGCATTTGTGTTAGTGTTGAAAAACCACTTTTCGCACTTGTGTTAGTGTTGAAAAACCACTTTTCGCACTTGTGTTAGTGTTGAAAAACCACTTTTCGCACTTGTGTTGGTGCAGGAAACCACTTTTGCACTTGTATTAGTGTGGAAAAAACACTTTTTGCACTTGTGATAGTGTTGAAAAACCACTTTTCGCACTTGTGTTAGTGTTGAAAAACCACTTTTCGCACTTGTGTTAGTGTTGAAAAACCACTTTTCGCACTTGTGTTGGTGCAGGAAACCACTTTTGCACTTGTATTAGTGTGGAAAAAACACTTTTTGCACTTGTGATAGTGTTGAAAAACCACTTTTCACACTTGTGTTAGTGTTGAAAAACCACTTTTCGCACTTGTGTTAGTGTTGAAAAACCACTTTTCGCACTTGTGTTGGTGCAGGAAACCACTTTTTCACTTGTATTAGTGTGGAAAAAACACTTTTCGCACTTGTGTTGGTGTTGAAAAACCACTTTTCACACTTGTGTTAGTGTTGAAAAACCACTTTTCGCACTTGTGTTAGTGTTGAAAAACCACTTTTCGCACTTGTGTTAGTGTTGAAAAACCACTTTTCGCACTTGTGTTAGTGTTGAAAAACCACTTTTCGCACTTGTGTTGGTGCAGGAAACCACTTTTGCACTTGTATTAGTGTGGAAAAAACACTTTTCGCACTTGTGTTAGTGTTGAAAAACCACTTTTCGCACTTGTGTTAGTGTTGAAAAACCACTTTTTGCACTTGTGTTAGTGTTGAAAAATCACTTTTCGCACTTGTGTTGGTGCAGGAAACCACTTTTGCACTTGTATTAGTGTGGAAAAAACACTTTTCGCACTTGTGTTAGTGTTGAAAAACCACTTTTCGCACTTGTGTTAGTGTTGAAAAACCACTTTTCGCACTTGTGTTAGTGTTGAAAAACCACTTTTCGCACTTGTGTTGGTGCAGGAAACCACTTTTGCACTTGTATTAGTGTGGAAAAAACACTTTTCGCACTTGTGTTAGTGTTGAAAAACCACTTTTCGCACTTGTGTTAGTGTTGAAAAACCACTTTTCGCACTTGAGTTAGTGTTGAAAAACCACTTTTCGCACTTGTGTTGGTGCAGGAAACCACTTTTGCACTTGTATTAGTGTGGAAAAAACACTTTTCGCACTTGTGTTAGTGTTGAAAAACCACTTTTCGCACTTGTGTTAGTGTTGAAAAACCACTTTTCGCACTTGTGTTAGTGTTGAAAAACCACTTTTCGCACTTGTGTTGGTGCAGGAAACCACTTTTGCACTTGTATTAGTGTGGAAAAAACACTTTTCGCACTTGTGTTAGTGTTGAAAAACCACTTTTTGCACTTGTGTTAGTGTTGAAAAACCACTTTTCGCACTTGTGTTGGTGCAGGAAACCACTTTTGCACTTGTATTAGTGTGGAAAAACCACTTTTCGCACTTGTGTTAGTGTTGAAAAACCACTTTTCGCACTTGTGTTGGTGCAGGAAACCACTTTTGCACTTGTATTAGTGTGGAAAAAACACTTTTCGCACTTGGGTTAGTGTTGAAAAACCACTTTTCGCACTTGTGTTAGTGTTGAAAAACCACTTTTCGCACTTGTGTTAGTGTTGAAAAACCACTTTTCGCACTTGTGTTGGTGCAGGAAACCACTTTTGCACTTGTATTAGTGTGGAAAAAACACTTTTCGCACTTGTGTTAGTGTTGAAAAACCACTTTTTGCACTTGTGTTAGTGTTGAAAAACCACTTTTCGCACTTGTGTTGGTGCAGGAAACCACTTTTGCAGTTGTATTAGTGTGGAAAAAACACTTTTCACACTTGTGTTAGTGTTGAAAAACCACTTTTCGCACTTGTGTTAGTGTTGAAAAACCACTTTTTGCACTTGTGTTAGTGTTGAAAAACCACTTTTCGCACTTGTGTTGGTGCAGGAAACCACATTTGCACTTGTATTAGTGTGGAAAAAACACTTTTTGCACTTGCGATAGTGTTGAAAAACCACTTTTGGCACTTGTGTTAGTGTTGAAAAACCACTTTTCGCACTTGTGTTAGTGTTGAAAAACCACTTTTCGCACTTGTGTTGGTGCAGGAAACCACATTTGCACTTGTATTATTGTGGAAAAAACACTTTTTGCACTTGTGTTAGTGTTGAAAAACCACTTTTTGCACTTGTGTTAGTGTTGAAAAATCACTTTTCGCACTTGTGTTGGTGCAGGAAACCACTTTTGCACTTGTATTAGTGTGGAAAAAACACTTTTCGCACTTGTGTTAGTGTTGAAAAACCACTTTTCGCACTTGTGTTAGTGTTGAAAAACCACTTTTCGCACTTGAGTTAGTGTTGAAAAACCACTTTTCGCACTTGTGTTGGTGCAGGAAACCACTTTTGCACTTGTATTAATGTGGAAAAAACACTTTTTGCACTTGTGTTATTGTTGAAAAACCACTTTTCGCACTTGTGTTAGTGTTGAAAAACCACTTTTCGCACTTGAGTTAGTGTTGAAAAACCACTTTTCGCACTTGTGTTGGTGCAGGAAACCACTTTTGCACTTGTATTAGTGTGGAAAAACACTTTTCGCACTTGTGTTAGTGTTGAAAAATCACTTTTCGCACTTGTGTTAGTGTTGAAAAACCTCTTTTCGCACTTGTGTTGGTGCAGGAAACCACTTTTGCACTTGTATTAGTGTGGAAAAAACACTTTTCGCACTTGTGTTAGTGTTGAAAAACCACTTTTCGCAGTTGTGTTAGTGTTGAAAAACCACTTTTCGCACTTGTGTTAGTGTTGAAAAACCACTTTTCGCACTTGTGTTGGTGCAGGAAACCACTTTTGCACTTGTATTAGTGTGGAAAAAACACTTTTCGCACTTGTGTTAGTGTTGAAAAACCACTTTTCGCACTTGTGTTAGTGTTGAAAAACCACTTTTCGCACTTGTGTTAGTGTTGAAAAACCACTTTTCGCACTTGTGTTGGTGGAGGAAACCACTTTTGCACTTGTATTAGTGTGGAAAAAACACTTTTCGCACTTGTGTTAGTGTTGAAAAACCACTTTTCGCACTTGTGTTAGTGTTGAAAAACCACTTTTCGCACTTGTGTTGGTGCAGGAAACCACTTTTGCACTTGTATTAGTGTGGAAAAAACACTTTTCGCACTTGTGTTAGTGTTGAAAAACCATTTTCGCACTTGTGTGGTGCAGGAAACCACTTTTGCACTTGTATTAGTGTGGAAAAAACACTTTTCGCATTTGTGTTAGTGTTGAAAAACCACTTTTCGCACTTGTGTTAGTGTTGAAAAACCACTTTTCGCACTTGTGTTAGTGTTGAAAAACCACTTTTCGCACTTGTGTTGGTGCAGGAAACCACTTTTGCACTTGTATTAGTGTGGAAAAAACACTTTTTGCACTTGTGATAGTGTTGAAAAACCACTTTTCACACTTGTGTTAGTGTTGAAAAACCACTTTTCGCACTTGTGTTAGTGTTGAAAAACCACTTTTCGCACTTGTGTTGGTGCAGGAAACCACTTTTGCACTTGTATTAGTGTGGAAAAAACACTTTTTGCACTTGTGATAGTGTTGAAAAACCACTTTTCACACTTGTGTTAGTGTTGAAAAACCACTTTTCGCACTTGTGTTAGTGTTGAAAAACCACTTTTCGCACTTGTGTTGGTGCAGGAAACCACTTTTTCACTTGTATTAGTGTGGAAAAAACACTTTTCGCACTTGTGTTGGTGTTGAAAAACCACTTTTCACACTTGTGTTAGTGTTGAAAAACCACTTTTCGCACTTGTGTTAGTGTTGAAAAACCACTTTTCGCACTTGTGTTAGTGTTGAAAAACCACTTTTCGCACTTGTGTTAGTGTTGAAAAACCACTTTTCGCACTTGTGTTGGTGCAGGAAACCACTTTTTCACTTGTATTAGTGTGGAAAAAACACTTTTCGCACTTGTGTTAGTGTTGAAAAACCACTTTTCGCACTTGTGTTAGTGTTGAAAAACCACTTTTCGCACTTGTGTTGGTGCAGGAAACCACTTTTGCACTTGTATTAGTGTGGAAAAAACACTTTTCGCACTTGTGTTAGTGTTGAAAAACCACTTTTCGCACTTGTGTTAGTGTTGAAAAACCACTTTTCGCACTTGTGTTAGTGTTGAAAAACCACTTTTCGCACTTGTGTTGGTGCAGGAAACCACTTTTGCACTTGTATTAGTGTGGAAAAAACACTTTTCGCATTTGTGTTAGTGTTGAAAAACCACTTTTCGCACTTGTGTTAGTGTTGAAAAACCACTTTTCGCACTTGTGTTAGTGTTGAAAAACCACTTTTCGCACTTGTGTTGGTGCAGGAAACCACTTTTGCACTTGTATTAGTGTGGAAAAAACACTTTTTGCACTTGTGATAGTGTTGAAAAACCACTTTTCGCACTTGTGTTAGTGTTGAAAAACCACTTTTCGCACTTGTGTTAGTGTTGAAAAACCACTTTTCGCACTTGTGTTGGTGCAGGAAACCACTTTTGCACTTGTATTAGTGTGGAAAAAACACTTTTTGCACTTGTGATAGTGTTGAAAAACCACTTTTCACACTTGTGTTAGTGTTGAAAAACCACTTTTCGCACTTGTGTTAGTGTTGAAAAACCACTTTTCGCACTTGTGTTGGTGCAGGAAACCACTTTTTCACTTGTATTAGTGTGGAAAAAACACTTTTCGCACTTGTGTTGGTGTTGAAAAACCACTTTTCACACTTGTGTTAGTGTTGAAAAACCACTTTTCGCACTTGTGTTAGTGTTGAAAAACCACTTTTCGCACTTGTGTTAGTGTTGAAAAACCACTTTTCGCACTTGTGTTAGTGTTGAAAAACCACTTTTCGCACTTGTGTTGGTGCAGGAAACCACTTTTGCACTTGTATTAGTGTGGAAAAACACTTTTCGCACTTGTGTTAGTGTTGAAAAACCACTTTTCGCACTTGTGTTAGTGTTGAAAAACCACTTTTTGCACTTGTGTTAGTGTTGAAAAATCACTTTTCGCACTTGTGTTGGTGCAGGAAACCACTTTTGCACTTGTATTAGTGTGGAAAAAACACTTTTCGCACTTGTGTTAGTGTTGAAAAACCACTTTTCGCACTTGTGTTAGTGTTGAAAAACCACTTTTCGCACTTGTGTTAGTGTTGAAAAACCACTTTTCGCACTTGTGTTGGTGCAGGAAACCACTTTTGCACTTGTATTAGTGTGGAAAAAACACTTTTCGCACTTGTGTTAGTGTTGAAAAACCACTTTTCGCACTTGTGTTAGTGTTGAAAAACCACTTTTCGCACTTGAGTTAGTGTTGAAAAACCACTTTTCGCACTTGTGTTGGTGCAGGAAACCACTTTTGCACTTGTATTAGTGTGGAAAAAACACTTTTCGCACTTGTGTTAGTGTTGAAAAACCACTTTTCGCACTTGTGTTAGTGTTGAAAAACCACTTTTCGCACTTGTGTTAGTGTTGAAAAACCACTTTTCGCACTTGTGTTGGTGCAGGAAACCACTTTTGCACTTGTATTAGTGTGGAAAAAACACTTTTCGCACTTGTGTTAGTGTTGAAAAACCACTTTTTGCACTTGTGTTAGTGTTGAAAAACCACTTTTCGCACTTGTGTTGGTGCAGGAAACCACTTTTGCACTTGTATTAGTGTGGAAAAACCACTTTTCGCACTTGTGTTAGTGTTGAAAAACCACTTTTCGCACTTGTGTTGGTGCAGGAAACCACTTTTGCACTTGTATTAGTGTGGAAAAAACACTTTTCGCACTTGGGTTAGTGTTGAAAAACCACTTTTCGCACTTGTGTTAGTGTTGAAAAACCACTTTTCGCACTTGTGTTAGTGTTGAAAAACCACTTTTCGCACTTGTGTTGGTGCAGGAAACCACTTTTGCACTTGTATTAGTGTGGAAAAAACACTTTTCGCACTTGTGTTAGTGTTGAAAAACCACTTTTTGCACTTGTGTTAGTGTTGAAAAACCACTTTTCGCACTTGTGTTGGTGCAGGAAACCACTTTTGCAGTTGTATTAGTGTGGAAAAAACACTTTTCACACTTGTGTTAGTGTTGAAAAACCACTTTTCGCACTTGTGTTAGTGTTGAAAAACCACTTTTTGCACTTGTGTTAGTGTTGAAAAACCACTTTTCGCACTTGTGTTGGTGCAGGAAACCACATTTGCACTTGTATTAGTGTGGAAAAAACACTTTTTGCACTTGCGATAGTGTTGAAAAACCACTTTTGGCACTTGTGTTAGTGTTGAAAAACCACTTTTCGCACTTGTGTTAGTGTTGAAAAACCACTTTTCGCACTTGTGTTGGTGCAGGAAACCACATTTGCACTTGTATTATTGTGGAAAAAACACTTTTTGCACTTGTGTTAGTGTTGAAAAACCACTTTTTGCACTTGTGTTAGTGTTGAAAAATCACTTTTCGCACTTGTGTTGGTGCAGGAAACCACTTTTGCACTTGTATTAGTGTGGAAAAAACACTTTTCGCACTTGTGTTAGTGTTGAAAAACCACTTTTCGCACTTGTGTTAGTGTTGAAAAACCACTTTTCGCACTTGAGTTAGTGTTGAAAAACCACTTTTCGCACTTGTGTTGGTGCAGGAAACCACTTTTGCACTTGTATTAGTGTGGAAAAAACACTTTTTGCACTTGTGTTAGTGTTGAAAAACCACTTTTCGCACTTGTGTTAGTGTTGAAAAACCACTTTTCGCACTTGAGTTAGTGTTGAAAAACCACTTTTCGCACTTGTGTTGGTGCAGGAAACCACTTTTGCACTTGTATTAGTGTGGAAAAACACTTTTCGCACTTGTGTTAGTGTTGAAAAATCACTTTTCGCACTTGTGTTAGTGTTGAAAAACCTCTTTTCGCACTTGTGTTGGTGCAGGAAACCACTTTTGCACTTGTATTAGTGTGGAAAAAACACTTTTCGCACTTGTGTTAGTGTTGAAAAACCACTTTTCGCAGTTGTGTTAGTGTTGAAAAACCACTTTTCGCACTTGTGTTAGTGTTGAAAAACCACTTTTCGCACTTGTGTTGGTGCAGGAAACCACTTTTGCACTTGTATTAGTGTGGAAAAAACACTTTTCGCACTTGTGTTAGTGTTGAAAAACCACTTTTCGCACTTGTGTTAGTGTTGAAAAACCACTTTTCGCACTTGTGTTAGTGTTGAAAAACCACTTTTCGCACTTGTGTTGGTGGAGGAAACCACTTTTGCACTTGTATTAGTGTGGAAAAAACACTTTTCGCACTTGTGTTAGTGTTGAAAAACCACTTTTCGCACTTGTGTTAGTGTTGAAAAACCACTTTTCGCACTTGTGTTGGTGCAGGAAACCACTTTTGCACTTGTATTAGTGTGGAAAAAACACTTTTCGCACTTGTGTTAGTGTTGAAAAACCATTTTCGCACTTGTGTGGTGCAGGAAACCACTTTTGCACTTGTATTAGTGTGGAAAAAACACTTTTCGCATTTGTGTTAGTGTTGAAAAACCACTTTTCGCACTTGTGTTAGTGTTGAAAAACCACTTTTCGCACTTGTGTTAGTGTTGAAAAACCACTTTTCGCACTTGTGTTGGTGCAGGAAACCACTTTTGCACTTGTATTAGTGTGGAAAAAACACTTTTTGCACTTGTGATAGTGTTGAAAAACCACTTTTCGCACTTGTGTTAGTGTTGAAAAACCACTTTTCGCACTTGTGTTAGTGTTGAAAAACCACTTTTCGCACTTGTGTTGGTGCAGGAAACCACTTTTGCACTTGTATTAGTGTGGAAAAAACACTTTTTGCACTTGTGATAGTGTTGAAAAACCACTTTTCACACTTGTGTTAGTGTTGAAAAACCACTTTTCGCACTTGTGTTAGTGTTGAAAAACCACTTTTCGCACTTGTGTTGGTGCAGGAAACCACTTTTTCACTTGTATTAGTGTGGAAAAAACACTTTTCGCACTTGTGTTGGTGTTGAAAAACCACTTTTCACACTTGTGTTAGTGTTGAAAAACCACTTTTCGCACTTGTGTTAGTGTTGAAAAACCACTTTTCGCACTTGTGTTAGTGTTGAAAAACCACTTTTCGCACTTGTGTTAGTGTTGAAAAACCACTTTTTGCACTTGTGTTGGTGCAGGAAACCACTTTTGCACTTGTATTAGTGTGGAAAAAACACTTTTCGCACTTGTGTTAGTGTTGAAAAACCACTTTTCGCACTTGTGTTAGTGTTGAAAAACCACTTTTTGCACTTGTGTTAGTGTTGAAAAATCACTTTTCGCACTTGTGTTGGTGCAGGAAACCACTTTTGCACTTGTATTAGTGTGGAAAAAACACTTTTCGCACTTGTGTTAGTGTTGAAAAACCACTTTTCGCACTTGTGTTAGTGTTGAAAAACCACTTTTCGCACTTGTGTTAGTGTTGAAAAACCACTTTTCGCACTTGTGTTGGTGCAGGAAACCACTTTTGCACTTGTATTAGTGTGGAAAAAACACTTTTCGCACTTGTGTTAGTGTTGAAAAACCACTTTTCGCACTTGTGTTAGTGTTGAAAAACCACTTTTCGCACTTGAGTTAGTGTTGAAAAACCACTTTTCGCACTTGTGTTGGTGCAGGAAACCACTTTTGCACTTGTATTAGTGTGGAAAAACCACTTTTCGCACTTGTGTTAGTGTTGAAAAACCACTTTTCGCACTTGTGTTGGTGCAGGAAACCACTTTTGCACTTGTATTAGTGTGGAAAAAACACTTTTCGCACTTGGGTTAGTGTTGAAAAACCACTTTTCGCACTTGTGTTAGTGTTGAAAAACCACTTTTCGCACTTGTGTTAGTGTTGAAAAACCACTTTTCGCACTTGTGTTGGTGCAGGAAACCACTTTTGCACTTGTATTAGTGTGGAAAAAACACTTTTCGCACTTGTGTTAGTGTTGAAAAACCACTTTTTGCACTTGTGTTAGTGTTGAAAAACCACTTTTCGCACTTGTGTTGGTGCAGGAAACCACTTTTGCAGTTGTATTAGTGTGGAAAAAACACTTTTCACACTTGTGTTAGTGTTGGAAAACCACTTTTCGCACTTGTGTTAGTGTTGAAAAACCACTTTTTGCACTTGTGTTAGTGTTGAAAAACCACTTTTCGCACTTGTGTTGGTGCAGGAAACCACATTTGCACTTGTATTAGTGTGGAAAAAACACTTTTTGCACTTGCGATAGTGTTGAAAAACCACTTTTGGCACTTGTGTTAGTGTTGAAAAACCACTTTTCGCACTTGTGTTAGTGTTGAAAAACCACTTTTCGCACTTGTGTTGGTGCAGGAAACCACATTTGCACTTGTATTATTGTGGAAAAAACACTTTTTGCACTTGTGTTAGTGTTGAAAAACCACTTTTTGCACTTGTGTTAGTGTTGAAAAATCACTTTTCGCACTTGTGTTGGTGCAGGAAACCACTTTTGCACTTGTATTAGTGTGGAAAAAACACTTTTCGCACTTGTGTTAGTGTTGAAAAACCACTTTTCGCACTTGTGTTAGTGTTGAAAAACCACTTTTCGCACTTGAGTTAGTGTTGAAAAACCACTTTTCGCACTTGTGTTGGTGCAGGAAACCACTTTTGCACTTGTATTAGTGTGGAAAAAACACTTTTTGCACTTGTGTTAGTGTTGAAAAACCACTTTTCGCACTTGTGTTAGTGTTGAAAAACCACTTTTCGCACTTGAGTTAGTGTTGAAAAACCACTTTTCGCACTTGTGTTGGTGCAGGAAACCACTTTTGCACTTGTATTAGTGTGGAAAAACACTTTTCGCACTTGTGTTAGTGTTGAAAAATCACTTTTCGCACTTGTGTTAGTGTTGAAAAACCTCTTTTCGCACTTGTGTTGGTGCAGGAAACCACTTTTGCACTTGTATTAGTGTGGAAAAAACACTTTTCGCACTTGTGTTAGTGTTGAAAAACCACTTTTCGCAGTTGTGTTAGTGTTGAAAAACCACTTTTCGCACTTGTGTTAGTGTTGAAAAACCACTTTTCGCACTTGTGTTGGTGCAGGAAACCACTTTTGCACTTGTATTAGTGTGGAAAAAACACTTTTCGCACTTGTGTTAGTGTTGAAAAACCACTTTTCGCACTTGTGTTAGTGTTGAAAAACCACTTTTCGCACTTGTGTTAGTGTTGAAAAACCACTTTTCGCACTTGTGTTGGTGGAGGAAACCACTTTTGCACTTGTATTAGTGTGGAAAAAACACTTTTCGCACTTGTGTTAGTGTTGAAAAACCACTTTTCGCACTTGTGTTAGTGTTGAAAAACCACTTTTCGCACTTGTGTTGGTGCAGGAAACCACTTTTGCACTTGTATTAGTGTGGAAAAAACACTTTTCGCACTTGTGTTAGTGTTGAAAAACCATTTTCGCACTTGTGTGGTGCAGGAAACCACTTTTGCACTTGTATTAGTGTGGAAAAAACACTTTTCGCATTTGTGTTAGTGTTGAAAAACCACTTTTCGCACTTGTGTTAGTGTTGAAAAACCACTTTTCGCACTTGTGTTAGTGTTGAAAAACCACTTTTCGCACTTGTGTTGGTGCAGGAAACCACTTTTGCACTTGTATTAGTGTGGAAAAAACACTTTTTGCACTTGTGATAGTGTTGAAAAACCACTTTTCGCACTTGTGTTAGTGTTGAAAAACCACTTTTCGCACTTGTGTTAGTGTTGAAAAACCACTTTTCGCACTTGTGTTGGTGCAGGAAACCACTTTTGCACTTGTATTAGTGTGGAAAAAACACTTTTTGCACTTGTGATAGTGTTGAAAAACCACTTTTCACACTTGTGTTAGTGTTGAAAAACCACTTTTCGCACTTGTGTTAGTGTTGAAAAACCACTTTTCGCACTTGTGTTGGTGCAGGAAACCACTTTTTCACTTGTATTAGTGTGGAAAAAACACTTTTCGCACTTGTGTTGGTGTTGAAAAACCACTTTTCACACTTGTGTTAGTGTTGAAAAACCACTTTTCGCACTTGTGTTAGTGTTGAAAAACCACTTTTCGCACTTGTGTTAGTGTTGAAAAACCACTTTTCGCACTTGTGTTAGTGTTGAAAAACCACTTTTCGCACTTGTGTTGGTGCAGGAAACCACTTTTGCACTTGTATTAGTGTGGAAAAAACACTTTTCGCACTTGTGTTAGTGTTGAAAAACCACTTTTCGCACTTGTGTTAGTGTTGAAAAACCACTTTTTGCACTTGTGTTAGTGTTGAAAAATCACTTTTCGCACTTGTGTTGGTGCAGGAAACCACTTTTGCACTTGTATTAGTGTGGAAAAAACACTTTTCGCACTTGTGTTAGTGTTGAAAAACCACTTTTCGCACTTGTGTTAGTGTTGAAAAACCACTTTTCGCACTTGTGTTAGTGTTGAAAAACCACTTTTCGCACTTGTGTTGGTGCAGGAAACCACTTTTGCACTTGTATTAGTGTGGAAAAAACACTTTTCGCACTTGTGTTAGTGTTGAAAAACCACTTTTCGCACTTGTGTTAGTGTTGAAAAACCACTTTTCGCACTTGAGTTAGTGTTGAAAAACCACTTTTCGCACTTGTGTTGGTGCAGGAAACCACTTTTGCACTTGTATTAGTGTGGAAAAAACACTTTTCGCACTTGTGTTATTGTTGAAAAACCACTTTTCGCACTTGTGTTAGTGTTGAAAAACCACTTTTCGCACTTGTGTTAGTGTTGAAAAACCACTTTTCGCACTTGTGTTGGTGCAGGAAACCACTTTTGCACTTGTATTAGTGTGGAAAAAACACTTTTCGCACTTGTGTTAGTGTTGAAAAACCACTTTTCGCACTTGTGTTAGTGTTGAAAAACCACTTTTCGCACTTGTGTTGGTGCAGGAAACCACTTTTGCACTTGTATTAGTGTGGAAAAACCACTTTTCGCACTTGTGTTAGTGTTGAAAAACCACTTTTCGCACTTGTGTTGGTGCAGGAAACCACTTTTGCACTTGTATTAGTGTGGAAAAAACACTTTTCGCACTTGGGTTAGTGTTGAAAAACCACTTTTCGCACTTGTGTTAGTGTTGAAAAACCACTTTTCGCACTTGTGTTAGTGTTGAAAAACCACTTTTCGCACTTGTGTTGGTGCAGGAAACCACTTTTGCACTTGTATTAGTGTGGAAAAAACACTTTTCGCACTTGTGTTAGTGTTGAAAAACCACTTTTTGCACTTGTGTTAGTGTTGAAAAACCACTTTTCGCACTTGTGTTGGTGCAGGAAACCACTTTTGCAGTTGTATTAGTGTGGAAAAAACACTTTTCACACTTGTGTTAGTGTTGAAAAACCACTTTTCGCACTTGTGTTAGTGTTGAAAAACCACTTTTTGCACTTGTGTTAGTGTTGAAAAACCACTTTTCGCACTTGTGTTGGTGCAGGAAACCACATTTGCACTTGTATTAGTGTGGAAAAAACACTTTTTGCACTTGCGATAGTGTTGAAAAACCACTTTTGGCACTTGTGTTAGTGTTGAAAAACCACTTTTCGCACTTGTGTTAGTGTTGAAAAACCACTTTTCGCACTTGTGTTGGTGCAGGAAACCACATTTGCACTTGTATTATTGTGGAAAAAACACTTTTTGCACTTGTGTTAGTGTTGAAAAACCACTTTTTGCACTTGTGTTAGTGTTGAAAAATCACTTTTCGCACTTGTGTTGGTGCAGGAAACCACTTTTGCACTTGTATTAGTGTGGAAAAAACACTTTTCGCACTTGTGTTAGTGTTGAAAAACCACTTTTCGCACTTGTGTTAGTGTTGAAAAACCACTTTTCGCACTTGAGTTAGTGTTGAAAAACCACTTTTCGCACTTGTGTTGGTGCAGGAAACCACTTTTGCACTTGTATTAGTGTGGAAAAAACACTTTTTGCACTTGTGTTAGTGTTGAAAAACCACTTTTCGCACTTGTGTTAGTGTTGAAAAACCACTTTTCGCACTTGAGTTAGTGTTGAAAAACCACTTTTCGCACTTGTGTTGGTGCAGGAAACCACTTTTGCACTTGTATTAGTGTGGAAAAACACTTTTCGCACTTGTGTTAGTGTTGAAAAATCACTTTTCGCACTTGTGTTAGTGTTGAAAAACCTCTTTTCGCACTTGTGTTGGTGCAGGAAACCACTTTTGCACTTGTATTAGTGTGGAAAAAACACTTTTCGCACTTGTGTTAGTGTTGAAAAACCACTTTTCGCAGTTGTGTTAGTGTTGAAAAACCACTTTTCGCACTTGTGTTAGTGTTGAAAAACCACTTTTCGCACTTGTGTTGGTGCAGGAAACCACTTTTGCACTTGTATTAGTGTGGAAAAAACACTTTTCGCACTTGTGTTAGTGTTGAAAAACCACTTTTCGCACTTGTGTTAGTGTTGAAAAACCACTTTTCGCACTTGTGTTAGTGTTGAAAAACCACTTTTCGCACTTGTGTTGGTGGAGGAAACCACTTTTGCACTTGTATTAGTGTGGAAAAAACACCTTTTCGCACTTGTGTTAGTGTTGAAAAACCACTTTTCGCACTTGTGTTAGTGTTGAAAAACCACTTTTCGCACTTGTGTTGGTGCAGGAAACCACTTTTGCAGTTGTATTAGTGTGGAAAAAACACTTTTCACACTTGTGTTAGTGTTGAAAAACCACTTTTCGCACTTGTGTTAGTGTTGAAAAACCACTTTTTGCACTTGTGTTAGTGTTGAAAAACCACTTTTCGCACTTGTGTTGGTGCAGGAAACCACATTTGCACTTGTATTCGTGTGGAAAAAACACTTTTTGCACTTGCGATAGTGTTGAAAACCACTTTTGGCACTTGTGTTAGTGTTGAAAAACCACTTTTCGCACTTGTGTTAGTGTTGAAAAACCACTTTCCGCACTTGTGTTGGTGCAGGAAACCACATTTGCACTTGTATTAGTGTGGAAAAAACACTTTTTGCACTTGTGTTAGTGTTGAAAAACCACTTTTTGCACTTGTGTTAGTGTTGAAAAATCACTTTTCGCACTTGTGTTGGTGCAGGAAACCACTTTTGCACTTGTATTAGTGTGGAAAAAACACTTTTCGCACTTCTGTTAGTGTTGAAAAACCACTTTTCGCACTTGTGTTAGTGTTGAAAAACCACTTTTTGCACTTGTGTTAGTGTTGAAAAACAACTTTTCGCACTTGTGTTGGTGCAGGAAACCACTTTTGCACTTGTATTAGTGTGGAAAAAACACTTTTCGCACTTGTGTTAGTGTTGAAAAACCACTTTTCGCACTTGTGTTAGTGTTGAAAAACCACTTTTCGCACTTGAGTTAGTGTTGAAAAACCACTTTTTGCACTTGTGTTGGTGCAGGAAACCACTTTTGCACTTGTATTAGTGTGGAAAAAACACTTTTCGCACTTGTGTTAGTGTTGAAAAACACTTTTCGCACTTGTGTTAGTGTTGAAAAACCACTTTTCGCACTTGTGTTAGTGTTGAAAAACCACTTTTCGCACTTGTGTTGGTGCAGGAAACCACTTTTGCACTTGTATTAGTGTGGAAAAAACACTTTTCGCACTTGTGTTAGTGTTGAAAAACCACTTTTCGCACTTGTGTTAGTGTTGAAAAACCACTTTTCGCACTTGTGTTGGTGCAGGAAACCACTTTTGCACTTGTATTAGTGTGGAAAAAACACTTTTCGCACTTGTGTTAGTGTTGAAAAACCACTTTTCGCACTTGTGTTGGTGCAGGAAACCACTTTTGCACTTGTATTAGTGTGGAAAAAACACTTTTTGCACTTGTGTTAGTGTTGAAAAACCACTTTTTGCACTTGTGTTAGTGTTGAAAAATCACTTTTCGCACTTGTGTTGGTGCAGGAAACCACTTTTGCACTTGTATTAGTGTGGAAAAAACACTTTTCGCACTTGTGTTAGTGTTGAAAAACCACTTTTCGCACTTGTGTTAGTGTTGAAAAACCACTTTTCGCACTTGTGTTAGTGTTGAAAAACCACTTTTCGCACTTGTGTTGGTGCAGGAAACCACTTTTGCACTTGTATTAGTGTGGAAAAAACACTTTTCGCACTTGTGTTAGTGTTGAAAAACCACTTTTCGCACTTGTGTTGGTGCAGGAAACCACTTTTGCACTTGTATTAGTGTGGAAAAAACACTTTTCGCCCTTGTGTTAGTGTTGAAAAACCACTTTTCGCACTTGTGTTAGTGTTGAAAAACCACTTTTCGCACTTGTGTTAGTGTTGAAAAACCACTTTTCGCACTTGTGTTGGTGCAGGAAACCACTTTTGCACTTGTATTAGTGTGGAAAAAACACTTTTTGCATTTGTGATAGCGTTGAAAAACCACTTTTCGCACTTGTGTTAGTGTTGAAAAACCACTTTTCGCACTTGTGTTGGTGCAGGAAACCACTTTTGCATTTGTATTAGTGTGGAAAAAACACTTTTTGCACTTGTGATAGTGTTGAAAAACCACTTTTCACACTTGTGTTAGTGTTGAAAAACCACTTTTCGCACTTGTGTTAGTGTTGAAAAACCACTTTTCGCACTTGTGTTGGTGCAGGAAACCACTTTTTCAATTGTATTAGTGTGGAAAAAACACTTTTCGCACTTGTGTTGGTGTTGAAAAACCACTTTTCTCACTTGTGTTAGTGTTGAAAAACCACTTTTCGCACTTGTGTTAGTGTTGAAAAACCACTTTTCGCACTTGTGTTGGTGCAGGAAACCACTTTTGCACTTGTATTAGTGTGGAAAAAACACTTTTCGCACTTGTGCTAGTGTTGAAAAACCACTTTTCGCACTTGTGTTAGTGTTGAAAAACCTCTTTTCGCACTTGTGTTGGTGCAGGAAACCACTTTTGCACTTGTATTAGTGTGGAAAAAACACTTTTCGCACTTGTGTTAGTGTTGAAAAACCACTTTTCGCACTTGTGTTAGTGTTGAAAAACCACTTTTCGCACTTGTGTTAGTGTTGAAAAACCACTTTTCGCACTTGTGTTGGTGCAGGAAACCACTTTTGCACTTGTATTAGTGTGGAAAAAACACTTTTCGCACTTGTGTTAGTGTTGAAAAACCACTTTTCGCACTTGTGTTAGTGTTGAAAAACCACTTTTCGCACTTGTGTTGGTGCAGGAAACCACTTTTGCAGTTGTATTAGTGTGGAAAAAACACTTTTCGCACTTGTGTTAGTGTTGAAAAACCACTTTTCGCACTTCTATTAGTGTTGAAAAACCACTTTTTGCACTTGTGTTAGTGTTGAAAAACCACTTTTCGCACTTGTGTTGGTGCAGGAAACCACATTTGCACTTGTATTAGTGTGGAAAAAACACTTTTTGCACTTGTGATAGTGTTGAAAAACCACTTTTGGCACTTGTGTTAGTGTTGAAAAACCACTTTTCGCACTTGTGTTAGTGTTGAAAAACCACTTTTCGCACTTGTGTTGGTGCAGGAAACCACATTTGCACTTGTATTAGTGTGGAAAAAACACTTTTTGCACTTGTGTTAGTGTTGAAAAACCACTTTTCGCACTTGTGTTAGTGTTGAAAAACCACTTTTCGCACTTGTGTTGGTGCAGGAAACCACTTTTGCACTTGTATTAGTGTGGAAAAAACACTTTTCGCACTTGTGTTAGTGTTGAAAAACCACTTTTCGCACTTGTGTTAGTGTTGAAAAACCACTTTTCGCACTTGTGTTGGTGCAGGAAACCACTTTTGCAGTTGTATTAGTGTGGAAAAAACACTTTTCGCACTTGTGTTAGTGTTGAAAAACCACTTTTCGCACTTGTGTTAGTGTTGAAAAACCACTTTTCGCACTTGTGTTAGTGTTGAAAAACCACTTTTTGCACTTGTGTTAGTGTTGAAAAACCACTTTTCGCACTTGTGTTGGTGCAGGAAACCACATTTGCACTTGTATTAGTGTGGAAAAAACACTTTTTGCACTTGTGATAGTGTTGAAAAACCACTTTTGGCACTTGTGTTAGTGTTGAAAAACCACTTTTCGCACTTGTGTTAGTGTTGAAAAACCACTTTTCGCACTTGTGTTGGTGCAGGAAACCACATTTGCATTTGAACTAGTGTGGAAAAAACACTTTTTGCACTTGTGTTAGTGTTGAAAAACCACTTTTCGCACTTGTGTTAGTGTTGAAAAACCACTTTTCGCACTTGTGTTGGTGCAGGAAACCACTTTTGCACTTGTATTAGTGTGGAAAAAACACTTTTCGCACTTGTGTTAGTGTTGAAAAACCACTTTTCGCACTTGTGTTAGTGTTGAAAAACCACTTTTTGCACTTGTGATAGTGTTGAAAAACAACTTCTCGCACTTGTGTTAGTGTTGAAAAACCACTTTTCGCACTTGTGTTAGTGTTGAAAAACCACTTTTCGCACTTGTGTTAGTGTTGAAAAACCACTTTTCGCACTTGTGTTGGTGCAGGAAACCACTTTTGCACTTGTATTAGTGTGGAAAAAACACTTTTTGCACTTGTGATAGTGTTGAAAAACCACTTTTCGCACTTGTGTTAGTGTTGAAAAACCACTTTTCGCACTTGTGTTAGTGTTGAAAAACCACTTTTCGCACTTGTGTTGGTGCAGGAAACCACTTTTGCACTTGTATTAGTGTGGAAAAAACACTTTTCGCACTTGTGTTAGTGTTGAAAAACCACTTTTCACACTTGTGTTAGTGTTGAAAAACCACTTTTCGCACTTGTGTTAGTGTTGAAAAACCACTTTTCGCACTTGTGTTGGTGCAGGAAACCACTTTTGCACTTGTATTAGTGTGGAAAAAACACTTTTCGCACTTGTGTTAGTGTTGAAAAACCACTTTTCGCACTTGTGTTAGTGTTGAAAAACCACTTTTTGCACTTGTGTTAGTGTTGAAAAACCACTTTTCGCACTTGTGTTGGTGCAGGAAACCACTTTTTCACTTGTATTATTGTGGAAAAAACATTTTTTGCACTTGTGTTAGTGTTGAAAAACCACTTTTCGCACTTGTGTTAGTGTTGAAAAACCACTTTTCGCACTTGTGTTAGTGTTGAAAAACCACTTTTCGCACTTGTGTTGGTGCAGGAAACCACTTTTGCACTTGTATTAGTGTGGAAAAAACACTTTTTGCACTTGTGATAGTGTTGAAAAACCACTTTTCGCACTTGTGTTAGTGTTGAAAAACCACTTTTTGCACTTGTGATAGTGTTGAAAAACCACTTTTTGCACTTGTGATAGTGTTGAAAAACCACTTTTCGCACTTGTGTTAGTGTTGAAAAACCACTTTTCGCACTTGTGTTAGTGTTGAAAAACCACTTTTCGCACTTGTGTTAGTGTTGAAAAACCACTTTTGCACTTGTATTAGTGTGGAAAAAACACTTTTTGCACTTGTGATAGTGTTGAAAAACCACTTTTCGCACTTGTGTTAGTGTTGAAAAACCACTTTTCGCACTTGTGTTAGTGTTGAAAAACCACTTTTCGCACTTGTGTTGGTGCAGGAAACCACTTTTGCACTTGTATTAGTGTGGAAAAAACACTTTTCGCACTTGTGTTAGTGTTGAAAAACCACTTTTCACACTTGTATTAGTGTTGAAAAACCACTTTTCGCACTTGTGTTAGTGTTGAAAAACCACTATTCGCACTTGTGTTGGTGCAGGAAACCACTTTTGCACTTGTATTAGTGTGGAAAAAACACTTTTTGCACTTGTGTTAGTGTTGAAAAACCACTTTTCGCACTTGTGTTAGTGTTGAAAAACCACTTTTTGCACTTGTGTTAGTGTTGAAAAACCACTTTTCGCACTTGTGCTGGTGCAGGAAACCACTTTTTCACTTGTATTATTGTGGAAAAAACACTTTTCGCACTTGTGTTAGTGTTGAAAAACCACTTTTCGCACTTGTGTTAGTGTTGAAAAACCACTTTTCGCACTTGTGTTAGTGTTGAAAAACCACTTTTCGCACTTGTGTTGGTGCAGGAAACCACTTTTGTACTTGTATTAGTGTGGAAAAAACACTTTTTGCACTTGTGATAGTGTTGAAAAACCACTTTTCGCACTTGTGTTAGTGCTGAAAAACCACTTTTCGCACTTGTGTTAGTGTTTAAAAACCACTTTTCGCACTTGTGTTGGTGCAGGAAACCACTTTTGCACTTGTATTAGTGTGGAAAAAACACTTTTCGCACTTGTGTTAGTGTTGAAAAACCACTTTTCGCACTTGTGTTAGTGTTGAAAAACCACTTTTTGCACTTGTGTTAGTGTTGAAAAATCACTTTTCACACTTGTGTTGGTGCAGGAAACCACTTTTGCACTTGTATTAGTGTGGAAAAAACACTTTTCGCACTTGTGTTAGTGTTGAAAAACCACTTTTCGCACTTGTGTTAGTGTTGAAAAACCACTTTTTGCACTTGTGTTAGTGTTGAAAAACCACTTTTCGCACTTGTGTTTGTGCAGGAAACCACTTTTGCACTTGTATTAGTGTGGAAAAAACACTTTTCGCACTTGTGTTGGTGTTGAAAAACCACTTTTCGCACTTGTGTTAGTGTTTAAAAACCACTTTTCACACTTGTGTTGGTGCAGGAAACCACTTTTGCACTTGTATTAGTGTAGAAAAACCACTTTTCGCACTTGTGTTGGTGTTGAAAAACCACTTTTCGCACTTGTGTTAGTGTTGAAAAACCACTTTTCGCACTTGTGTTAGTGTTGAAAAACCACTTTTCGCACTTGTGTTGGTGCAGGAAACCACTTTTGCACTTGTATTAGTGTGGAAAAAACACTTTTCGCACTTGTGTTAGTGTTGAAAAACCACTTTTTGCACTTGTGTTAGTGTTGAAAAACCACTTTTCGCACTTGTGTTGGTGCAGGAAACCACATTTGCACTTGTATTAGTGTGGAAAAAACACTTTTTGCACTTGTGATAGTGTTGAAAAACCACTTTTGGCACTTGTGTTAGTGTTGAAAAACCACTTTTCGCACATGTGTTAGTGTTGAAAAACCACTTTTCGCACTTGTGTTGGTGCAGGAAACCACATTTGCACTTGTACTAGTGTGGAAAAAACACTTTTTGCACTTGTGTTAGTGTTGAAAAACCACTTTTCGCACTTGTGTTAGTGTTGAAAAACCACTTTTCGCACTTGTGTTGGTGCAGGAAACCACTTTTGCACTTGTATTAGTGTGGAAAAAACACTTTTCGCACTTGTGTTAGTGTTGAAAAACCACTTTTCGCACTTGTGTTAGTGTTGAAAAACCACTTTTTGCACTTGTGATAGTGTTGAAAAACCACTTCTCGCACTTGTGTTAGTGTTGAAAAACCACTTTTCGCACTTGTGTTAGTGTTGAAAAACCACTTTTCGCACTTGTGTTAGTGTTGAAAAACCACTTTTCGCACTTGTGTTGGTGCAGGAAACCACTTTTGCACTTGTATTAGTGTGGAAAAAACACTTTTTGCACTTGTGATAGTGTTGAAAAACCACTTTTCGCACTTGTGTTAGTGTTGAAAAACCACTTTTCGCACTTGTGTTAGTGTTGAAAAACCACTTTTCACACTTGTGTTGGTGCAGGAAACCACTTTTGCACTTGTATTAGTGTGGAAAAAACCACTTTTCACACTTGTGTTAGTGTTGAAAAACCACTTTTCGCACTTGTGTTAGTGTTGAAAAACCACTTTTCGCACTTGTGTTGGTGCAGGAAACCACTTTTGCACTTGTATTAGTGTGGAAAAAACACTTTTCGCACTTGTGTTAGTGTTGAAAAACCACTTTTCGCACTTGTGTTAGTGTTGAAAAACCACTTTTCGCACTTGTGTTGGTGCAGGAAACCACTTTTGCACTTGTATTAGTGTGGAAAATACACTTTTCGCACTTGTGTTAGTGTTGAAAAACCACTTTTCGCACTTGTGTTAGTGTTGAAAAACCACTTTTCGCACTTGTGTTAGTGTTGAAAAACCACTTTTCGCACTTGTGTTAGTGTTGAAAAACCACTTTTCGCACTTGTGTTGGTGCAGGAAACCACTTTTGCACTTGTATTAGTGTGGAAAAAACACTTTTTGCACTTGTGATAGTGTTGAAAAACCACTTTTCGCACTTGTGTTAGTGTTGAAAAACCACTTTTCGCACTTGAGTTAGTGTTGAAAAACCACTTTTCGCACTTGTGTTGGTGCAGGAAACCACTTTTGCACTTGTATTAGTGTGGAAAAAATACTTTTCGCACTTGTGTTATTGTTGAAAAACCACTTTTCACACTTGTGTTAGTGTTGAAAAACCACTTTTCGCACTTGTGTTAGTGTTGAAAAACCACTTTTCGCACTTGTGTTGGTGCAGGAAACCACTTTTGCACTTGTATTAGTGTGGAAAAAACACTTTTCGCACTTGTGTTAGTGTTGAAAAACCACTTTTCGCACTTGTGTTAGTGTTGAAAAACCACTTTTCGCACTTGTGTTAGTGTTGAAAAACCACTTTTCGCACTTGTGTTGGTGCAGGAAACCACTTTTGCACTTGTATTAGTGTGGAAAAAACACTTTTCGCACTTGTGTTAGTGTTGAAAAACCACTTTTCGCACTTGTGTTAGTGTTGAAAAACCACTTTTTGCACTTGTGTTAGTGTTGAAAAATCACTTTTCGCACTTGTGTTGGTGCAGGAAACCACTTTTGCACTTGTATTAGTGTGGAAAAAACACTTTTCGCCCTTGTGTTAGTGTTGAAAAACCACTTTTCGCACTTGTGTTAGTGTTGAAAAACCACTTTTCGCACTTGAGTTAGTGTTGAAAAACCACTTTTCGCACTTGTGTTAGTGTTGAAAAACCACTTTTCGCACTTGTGTTAGTGTTGAAAAACCACTTTTCGCACTTGTGTTGGTGCAGGAAACCACTTTTGCACTTGTATTAGTGTGGAAAAAACACTTTTTGCACTTGTGATAGTGTTGAAAAACCACTTTTCGCACTTGTGTTAGTGTTGAAAAACCACTTTTCGCACTTGAGTTAGTGTTGAAAAACCACTTTTCGCACTTGCGTTCGTGCAGGAAACCACTTTTGCACTTGTATTAGTGTGGAAAAAATACTTTTCGCACTTGTGTTATTGTTGAAAAACCACTTTTCACACTTGTGTTAGTGTTGAAAAACCACTTTTCGCACTTGTGTTAGTGTTGAAAAACCACTTTTCGCACTTGTGTTGGTGCAGGAAACCACTTTTGCACTTGTATTAGTGTGGAAAAAACACTTTTCGCACTTGTGTTAGTGTTGAAAAACCACTTTTCGCACTTGTGTTAGTGTTGAAAAACCACTTTTTGCACTTGTGTTAGTGTTGAAAAATCACTTTTCGCACTTGTGTTGGTGCAGGAAACCACTTTTGCACTTGTATTAGTGTGGAAAAAACACTTTTCGCACTTGTGTTAGTGTTGAAAAACCACTTTTCGCATTTGTGTTAGTGTTGAAAAACCACTTTTCGCACTTGTGTTAGTGTTGAAAAACCACTTTTCGCACTTGTGTTGGTGCAGGAAACCACTTTTGCACTTGTATTAGTGTGGAAAAAACACTTTTCGCACTTGTGTTAGTGTTGAAAAACCACTTTTCGCACTTGTGTTAGTGTTGAAAAACCACTTTTCGCACTTGAGTTAGTGTTGAAAAACCACTTTTCGCACTTGTGTTGGTGCAGGAAACCACTTTTGCACTTGTATTAGTGTGGAAAAAACACTTTTCGCACTTGTGTTAGTGTTGAAAAACCACTTTTCGCACTTGTGTTAGTGTTGAAAAACCACTTTTCGCACTTGTGTTAGTGTTGAAAAACCACTTTTCGCACTTGTGTTGGTGCAGGAAACCACTTTTGCACTTGTATTAGTGTGGAAAAAACACTTTTCGCACTTGTGTTAGTGTTGAAAAACCACTTTTCGCACTTGTGTTAGTGTTGAAAAACCACTTTTCGCACTTGTGTTGGTGCAGGAAACCACTTTTGCACTTGTATTAGTGTGGAAAAAACACTTTTCGCACTTGTGTTAGTGTTGAAAAACCACTTTTCGCACTTTAGTCTAGTAGGAAGATTAGGTCCCCCTGCACCCCCTGGTGATATACTTCTAATCAGTGTTTCTAGATTGGAAAAAATGTGTAGAAAATGACTAGCTATGGCCCCAAGCTGAAAAAATGTCCCACATACCATTTTTATGCAAATTACTGCTGCCATTATCAAAAAAACGATTTTTGACATATCTCAGCCAATATTGCAGATAATTGAAAAATGAAGGTGTCTAGACCCATGTTTTGAAGGGCATAGATCATGATAGAACTATTCATAACATGATTACATGTGTCTATGGTATACTAGTATGCATATTAATGCTGTAATTACAAAATAATCAGTTTTACAAATGATAAGGATACGTTAATACTGCAGATAACTTAACATGGTACATAAGGGGTCTAAACCCAGGTATTTTCAAGGTTAAATGTCAACAAGATGCTCCTGAGTCTTGCATAGGGGCGGGACATTGGCAGTAACATTGGTACCACTCAACTTTTCTTCCCACCATTGACTTTGTATTGCGAGAGATTTTCACTTGCTTATTTAAAGGTTTCTCACCCAGCCCACGTAAAATCTACCAACTCCTGCTGTTAACTCCCAAACATATTTTTTTATGTTATCCAATCACAGTGCAGAAATGACAGACTAGAGATCCAAATTAGTGCTGCTATAGCTGCCATTTTACATTTCCATCCATGTAACATGCGCGCTCGCGCGCTCGTATCAATTGGTAATGTCGCGCGCTCGTATCAATTGGTAACGTTGATGTTATTGAATACCTCAGTTGAAAGTTCAGTCTTCCATTCCATCTGTGTGTTGTTCTTGGTATTCATCCTCCAATCTAGCCAGGTAAGATGCTAACTATAATGTTACTCACACTCTTGACTTCAGTTTCTGCATGAAATCATAAACAGGCAGAATAACAGCTGAGCCAGCTAGCACCATGTTAGCTAACGTTAAAGCTAGCCTCATCTATGTACAGTATGTTCCTAATGTCGGTGTAACTTAAACTTTTGTTAATGCCAAACATGAGACATATCTGTTGACTTCTGTATATGAATTGAACCAGAAAGAGGCACGACAGCTGAGCTAGCTACAGTAACTTAGCACAATGTTTCATTGGCCTAGATAGCTAACGTTAGTGTGGAAGAATTTAGATGTTTTAGCTATTAGCACTTTTGATGCCACTAAACATGGTTTAGTCAGCTAAAAAGTACCCTAGTGTAGAACATGACTCAGAACCTCTGTTACCTCACTGAAAACTCAGAGCCTCCTTTCACAGGCACTTTTAACATCATTCGTGATTTCTTATTTGTCATTTAACAGTGATGGTAGACATCGACAGCAAGCATGCCCAAAAGAAAACGGAGTGTAGAACCTGCAGCCCAAAGCTCTCCTCCTACATGCATCCTTCATGTACCATCCATGTCTGATCATGGGTATTTCACGCCCCTCCGTAAAATTAAAGGATCTGCTTCAGAAAAACTGCAACTGCTTCAAAAGATCCGGGATAGACGTCTCAACCAACCGCATGACTCCCCATGTCGTATGCAATCAGTATGTGATCAGATCCCGGCAACTCTTCCTGATGACCTAGAAAGAGTAGGATATCACAGCAAGTGTTATAAGCACTTTGTCCGCCACTTTCATCGTCTGGGAGATGATACAGAACCAGGGCCATCAACCTCATCATGGCATCACTCTCCTCGTAAACCAGGAGGTTCTGCTGAACCCATCTTCCCGCCAGAGTGTATATTTTGTGAGAAAGTTGAGACCAAAGATGCTCATCGCAATACTGAGAGGCCTACAACCTTCCCATCCTTTAAAAACAAAGAAAATGCATGGGAGCAAATCGAAACACGGGCTGAGAAAATGGGTCTCTATCGACTCCATCGAAAGGTGAAAAACAAAGACCTCTTTGCATGTGAGGCCAAACACCATCCGTCATGTTTTAAAGCTTTCCGCACAGCATTCTACAACTATGAGCGTGCGATTCACAGAGCCGAAGCACCAAAGGAGCAGGCTTGCATGTCAGCCGCCCATGAAAAGGCATTCAACTCAGTACTGGAACACATTCAAACCCAGGTCATCCAGCAGAATAAAGTTCTACAGCTTTCTTCCTTGCGCTTGCTCTATGTCGAGGAACTGAAACTGAATGGATATGAGAACTCAAATTATCGGTCAGAGAAACTACTGAAACGCCTACAGAATGACCCAATCAAGGAGCATATCCACTTCACGAAGGTTGATCATGACAAATGTGATGTCATTTCTTTCTGGCTTGTGCACAGCTCAAACATAACAGTTTCCAATGCTCTCGCACGAGCATTCACACTCGGAAGCACAAACAAGAACCAAAATGTTGCCCTCCAACTTCGCCAGGGTATTCTACAGGCTTTCAGAGAGTGTAAAGACCAACCATGGCCACCAACAGCTGAAGACATGGAGCTCAATCCTGAAGACATCCTACCTCCAGACCTTGTCCGCTTTCTCAGCGTGCTAATGACTGGCAAGGAGGGCATCGAGACAGAAAAGGTGAAGCGTCTGGTCTTCTCCATTGGACAAGATCTGTGCCGTGCAGTGTCAGATGGAAAATGGAAGTTACCAAAGCACATTCTCCTCTGTGTGACTGTAAGGCACCTGTTCCGAAGCAAACAGCTCACCACAATACTACACAGGCTTGGACACTCTGAGAGCTACGATTTCGCCTTGGAGTTGGAAACTGCTCTCGCCAAGGTCCTGGATGAAGTCTCAACTTATCGTACACCACAAATTGTGACAGGAGAGGGCAACCTTGTATTCCACTGTGAGTGGGACAACTTGAATAAAACCACTACCAGTGTGCACGGCAGCAACATTGTAAACAGTGCTGGAGGAATCATGGTGCAGGAGGTCAAGCCCGGGTTCGAGAGCAGCAAGGACCGAATGCTACCTACCATCAATAGGTCACAACAGCGTAGCCTGAAGGTCGACACACCAAAAACTCTCCCACCCTTGCACTTTACTCGCGTTGGCCCGAAGTTCCCTGAAGGCTCATCATTCACACCGCCAGCAGAGAATGACACAGTCTATGCCACTACGATGCAAGAGTACTACATCTGGCTCTTCATCAGATACATCGGAAGCTGTGGCCTGCAGCCTGTGCCTGGGCTAGGGGGTTTCACCTCTGCAACTGGTTCTCCCCCACCCAGCAAATCAACAGTCGTCAGTGGACATTGTCCGTGCCAAGCTGCTACGAAAAATGGTGGGAGAGGACAAGACCCTCACATCCAAGTCCAAGGTTGATCTGGCTCGCCTTCCTCCATGCCAGTCTGCCCTGAAGCCGCACATCCAGCGTGTGAACCACCGCGTAGCATTGTACAAAAGAGCCGATCAACCTATCATCGAAAAGCCAAAACCTTATGAGGAGCAAGGATGGATAAGGACTGATGAAGGACTGTTGAAACCAATGTGGTCCAGTGGTCCCATCCTACCAACCTCACTGGTGGATCTTCTGAACACAGGAGAGCACGAAGAGGAGGAGGAAGAGGAAGGAGAAGAAGAGTTTGACTCTGACGATTTCGATGAAAATGATGATGACTGACTCAGTGTAGAATCACTAATGCTAATGATGTTTATCTAAAACAAGCAAGAGAAGAGTGGTCACATTGAGTGCTAGGACTATTTTGACAGTTGTAATATTTAGAAAAATAAAACTTTGTGTTAACGTCTGTGTAGACGGACCTTAATATGAGTCTATTATTTCGTAAAACTGTGATTATTTTGTTAATAAAGCACTAATTAGCATACTAGCAAACCATAGACACAGGTGATCTTGTTATGAATAGTTCTATCATGATCTACACCCGTCAAAACATGAGTCTAGACACCTTATTTTTTCAATTATCTGCAATATTGGCTGAGATATGTCAAAAATCGTTTTTTTGATAATGGCAGCAGTAATTTGCATACAAATGGTATGTGGGACATTTTTTCAGCTTGGGGCCATAGCTAGTCATTTTCTACACATTTTGTCCAATCTAGAAACACTGATTAGAAGTATATCTCCGGGCGGTGCAGGGGGACCTAGTCTTCCTACTAGACTACTTGTGTTGGTGCAGGAAACCACTTTTGCACTTGTATTAGTGTGGTAAAAACACTTTTCGCACTTGTGTTAGTGTTGAAAAACCACTTTTCGCACTTGTGTTAGTGTTAAAAAACCACTTTTCGCACTTGTGTTAGTGTTGAAAAACCACTTTTCGCACTTGTGTTGGTGCAGGAAACCACTTTTGCACTTGTATTAGTGTGGAAAAAACACTTTTCGCACTTGTGTTAGTGTTGAAAAACCACTTTTCGCACTTGTGTTAGTGTTGAAAAACCACTTTTCGCACTTGTGTTAGTGTTGAAAAACCACTTTTCGCACTTGTGTTGGTGCAGGAAACCACTTTTTCACTTGTATTAGTGTGGAAAAAACACTTTTCGCACTTGTGTTGGTGTTGAAAAACCACTTTTCGCACTTGTGTTAGTGTTGAAAAACCACTTTTCGCACTTGTGTTAGTGTTGAAAAACCACTTTTCGCACTTGTGTTGGTGCAGGAAACCACTTTTGCACTTGTATTAGTGTGGAAAAAACACTTTTCGCACTTGTGTTAGTGTTGAAAAACCACTTTTCGCACTTGTGTTGGTGCAGGAAACCACTTTTGCACTTGTATTAGTGTGGAAAAACACTTTTCGCACTTGTGTTAGTGTTGAAAAATCACTTTTCGCACTTGTGTTAGTGTTGAAAAACCTCTTTTCGCACTTGTGTTGGTGCAGGAAACCACTTTTGCACTTGTATTAGTGTGGAAAAAACACTTTTCGCACTTGTGTTAGTGTTGAAAAACCACTTTTCGCAGTTGTGTTAGTGTTGAAAAACCACTTTTCGCACTTGTGTTAGTGTTGAAAAACCACTTTTCGCACTTGTGTTGGTGCAGGAAACCACTTTTGCACTTGTATTAGTGTGGAAAAAACACTTTTCGCACTTGTGTTAGTGTTGAAAAACCACTTTTCGCACTTGTTTTAGTGTTGAAAAACCACTTTTCGCACTTGTGTTAGTGTTGAAAAACCACTTTTCGCACTTGTGTTGGTGCAGGAAACCACTTTTGCACTTGTATTAGTGTGGAAAAAACACTTTTCGCACTTGTGTTAGTGTTGAAAAACCACTTTTCGCACTTGTGTTAGTGTTGAAAAACCACTTTTCGCACTTGTGTTAGTGTTGAAAAACCACTTTTCGCACTTGTGTTGGTGCAGGAAACCACTTTTGCACTTGTATTAGTGTGGAAAAAACACTTTTTGCACTTGTGATAGTGTTGAAAAACCACTTTTCGCACTTGTGTTAGTGTTGAAAAACCACTTTTTGCACTTGTGTTAGTGTTGAAAAACCACTTTTCGCACTTGTGTTGGTGCAGGAAACCACTTTTGCACTTGTATTAGTGTGGAAAAAACACTTTTTGCACTTGTGATAGTGTTGAAAAACCACTTTTCACACTTGTGTTAGTGTTGAAAAACCACTTTTGGCACTTGTGTTAGTGTTGAAAAACCACTTTTCGCACTTGTGTTGGTGCAGGAAACCACTTTTTCACTTGTATTAGTGTGGAAAAAACACTTTTCGCACTTGTGTTGGTGTTGAAAAACCACTTTTCGCACTTGTGTTAGTGTTGAAAAACCACTTTTCGCACTTGTGTTAGTGTTGAAAAACCACTTTTCGCACTTGTGTTGGTGCAGGAAACCACTTTTGCACTTGTATTAGTGTGGAAAAAACACTTTTCGCACTTGTGTTAGTGTTGAAAAACCACTTTTCGCACTCGTGTTGGTGCAGGAAACCACTTTTGCACTTGTATTAGTGTGGAAAAACACTTTTCGCACTTGTGTTAGTGTTGAAAAATCACTTTTCGCACTTGTGTTAGTGTTGAAAAACCTCTTTTCGCACTTGTGTTGGTGCAGGAAACAACTTTTGCACTTGTATTAGTGTGGAAAAACACTTTTCGCACTTGTGTTAGTGTTGAAAAACCACTTTTCGCAGTTGTGTTAGTGTTGAAAAACCACTTTTCGCACTTGTGTTAGTGTTGAAAAACCACTTTTCGCACTTGTGTTGGTGCAGGAAACCACTTTTGCACTTGTATTAGTGTGGAAAAAACACTTTTCGCACTTGTGTTAGTGTTGAAAAACCACTTTTCGCACTTGTTTCAGTGTTGAAAAACCACTTTTCGCACTTGTGTTAGTGTTGAAAAACCACTTTTCGCACTTGTGTTGGTGCAGGAAACCACTTTTGCACTTGTATTAGTGTGGAAAAACCACTTTTCGCACTTATGTTAGTGTTGAAAAACCACTTTTCGCACTTGTGTTAGTGTAGAAAAACCACTTTTCGCACTTGTGTTGGTGCAGGAAACCACTTTTGCAGTTGTATTAGTGTGGAAAAAACACTTTTCGCACTTGTGTTAGTGTTGAAAAACCACTTTTCGCACTTGTGTTAGTGTTGCAAAACCACTTTTCGCACTTGAGTTAGTGTTGAAAAACCACTTTTCGCACTTGTGTTAGTGTTGAAAAACCACTTTTCGCACTTGTGTTAGTGTTAAAAAACCACTTTTCGCACTTGTGTTAGTGTTGAAAAACCACTTTTCGCACTTGTGTTGGTGCAGGAAACCACTTTTGCACTTGTATTAGTGTGGAAAAAACACTTTTCGCACTTGTGTTAGTGTTGAAAAACCACTTTTCGCACTTGTGTTAGTGTTGAAAAACCACTTTTCGCACTTGTGTTAGTGTTGAAAAACCACTTTTCGCACTTGTGTTGGTGCAGGAAACCACTTTTGCACTTGTATTAGTGTGGAAAAAACACTTTTTGCACTTGTGATAGTGTTGAAAAACCACTTTTCGCACTTGTGTTAGTGTTGAAAAACCACTTTTTGCACTTGTGTTAGTGTTGAAAAACCACTTTTCGCACTTGTGTTGGTGCAGGAAACCACTTTTGCACTTGTATTAGTGTGGAAAAAACACTTTTTGCACTTGTGATAGTGTTGAAAAACCACTTTTCACACTTGTGTTAGTGTTGAAAAACCACTTTTGGCACTTGTGTTAGTGTTGAAAAACCACTTTTCGCACTTGTGTTGGTGCAGGAAACCACTTTTTCACTTGTATTAGTGTGGAAAAAACACTTTTCGCACTTGTGTTGGTGTTGAAAAACCACTTTTCGCACTTGTGTTAGTGTTGAAAAACCACTTTTCGCACTTGTGTTAGTGTTGAAAAACCACTTTTCGCACTTGTGTTGGTGCAGGAAACCACTTTTGCACTTGTATTAGTGTGGAAAAAACACTTTTCGCACTTGTGTTAGTGTTGAAAAACCACTTTTCGCACTTGTGTTGGTGCAGGAAACCACTTTTGCACTTGTATTAGTGTGGAAAAACACTTTTCGCACTTGTGTTAGTGTTGAAAAATCACTTTTCGCACTTGTGTTAGTGTTGAAAAACCTCTTTTCGCACTTGTGTTGGTGCAGGAAACCACTTTTGCACTTGTATTAGTGTGGAAAAAACACTTTTCGCACTTGTGTTAGTGTTGAAAAACCACTTTTCGCAGTTGTGTTAGTGTTGAAAAACCACTTTTCGCACTTGTGTTAGTGTTGAAAAACCACTTTTCGCACTTGTGTTGGTGCAGGAAACCACTTTTGCACTTGTATTAGTGTGGAAAAAACACTTTTCGCACTTGTGTTAGTGTTGAAAAACCACTTTTCGCACTTGTTTTAGTGTTGAAAAACCACTTTTCGCACTTGTGTTAGTGTTGAAAAACCACTTTTCGCACTTGTGTTGGTGCAGGAAACCACTTTTGCACTTGTATTAGTGTGGAAAAAACACTTTTCGCACTTGTGTTAGTGTTGAAAAACCACTTTTCGCACTTGTTTTAGTGTTAAAAAACCACTTTTCGCACTTGTGTTAGTGTTGAAAAACCACTTTTCGCACTTGTGTTGGTGCAGGAAACCACTTTTGCACTTGTATTAGTGTGGAAAAAACACTTTTCGCACTTGTGTTAGTGTTGAAAAACCACTTTTCGCACTTGTGTTAGTGTTGAAAAACCACTTTTCGCACTTGTGTTAGTGTTGAAAAACCACTTTTCGCACTTGTGTTGGTGCAGGAAACCACTTTTTCACTTGTATTAGTGTGGAAAAAACACTTTTCGCACTTGTGTTGGTGTTGAAAAACCACTTTTCGCACTTGTGTTAGTGTTGAAAAACCACTTTTCGCACTTGTGTTAGTGTTGAAAAACCACTTTTCGCACTTGTGTTGGTGCAGGAAACCACTTTTGCACTTGTATTAGTGTGGAAAAAACACTTTTCGCACTTGTGTTAGTGTTGAAAAACCACTTTTCGCACTTGTGTTGGTGCAGGAAACCACTTTTGCACTTGTATTAGTGTGGAAAAACACTTTTCGCACTTGTGTTAGTGTTGAAAAATCACTTTTCGCACTTGTGTTAGTGTTGAAAAACCTCTTTTCGCACTTGTGTTGGTGCAGGAAACCACTTTTGCACTTGTATTAGTGTGGAAAAAACACTTTTCGCACTTGTGTTAGTGTTGAAAAACCACTTTTCGCAGTTGTGTTAGTGTTGAAAAACCACTTTTCGCACTTGTGTTAGTGTTGAAAAACCACTTTTCGCACTTGTGTTGGTGCAGGAAACCACTTTTGCACTTGTATTAGTGTGGAAAAAACACTTTTCGCACTTGTGTTAGTGTTGAAAAACCACTTTTCGCACTTGTTTTAGTGTTGAAAAACCACTTTTCGCACTTGTGTTAGTGTTGAAAAACCACTTTTCGCACTTGTGTTGGTGCAGGAAACCACTTTTGCACTTGTATTAGTGTGGAAAAAACACTTTTCGCACTTGTGTTAGTGTTGAAAAACCACTTTTCGCACTTGTGTTAGTGTTGAAAAACCACTTTTCGCACTTGTGTTAGTGTTGAAAAACCACTTTTCGCACTTGTGTTGGTGCAGGAAACCACTTTTGCACTTGTATTAGTGTGGAAAAAACACTTTTTGCACTTGTGATAGTGTTGAAAAACCACTTTTCGCACTTGTGTTAGTGTTGAAAAACCACTTTTTGCACTTGTGTTAGTGTTGAAAAACCACTTTTCGCACTTGTGTTGGTGCAGGAAACCACTTTTGCACTTGTATTAGTGTGGAAAAAACACTTTTTGCACTTGTGATAGTGTTGAAAAACCACTTTTCACACTTGTGTTAGTGTTGAAAAACCACTTTTGGCACTTGTGTTAGTGTTGAAAAACCACTTTTCGCACTTGTGTTGGTGCAGGAAACCACTTTTTCACTTGTATTAGTGTGGAAAAAACACTTTTCGCACTTGTGTTGGTGTTGAAAAACCACTTTTCGCACTTGTGTTAGTGTTGAAAAACCACTTTTCGCACTTGTGTTAGTGTTGAAAAACCACTTTTCGCACTTGTGTTGGTGCAGGAAACCACTTTTGCACTTGTATTAGTGTGGAAAAAACACTTTTCGCACTTGTGTTAGTGTTGAAAAACCACTTTTCGCACTTGTGTTGGTGCAGGAAACCACTTTTGCACTTGTATTAGTGTGGAAAAACACTTTTCGCACTTGTGTTAGTGTTGAAAAATCACTTTTCGCACTTGTGTTAGTGTTGAAAAACCTCTTTTCGCACTTGTGTTGGTGCAGGAAACCACTTTTGCACTTGTATTAGTGTGGAAAAACACTTTTCGCACTTGTGTTAGTGTTGAAAAACCACTTTTCGCAGTTGTGTTAGTGTTGAAAAACCACTTTTCGCACTTGTGTTAGTGTTGAAAAACCACTTTTCGCACTTGTGTTGGTGCAGGAAACCACTTTTGCACTTGTATTAGTGTGGAAAAAACACTTTTCGCACTTGTGTTAGTGTTGAAAAACCACTTTTCGCACTTGTTTTAGTGTTGAAAAACCACTTTTCGCACTTGTGTTAGTGTTGAAAAACCACTTTTCGCACTTGTGTTGGTGCAGGAAACCACTTTTGCACTTGTATTAGTGTGGAAAAACCACTTTTCGCACTTATGTTAGTGTTGAAAAACCACTTTTCGCACTTGTGTTAGTGTAGAAAAACCACTTTTCGCACTTGTGTTGGTGCAGGAAACCACTTTTGCAGTTGTATTAGTGTGGAAAAAACACTTTTCGCACTTGTGTTAGTGTTGAAAAACCACTTTTCGCACTTGTGTTAGTGTTGCAAAACCACTTTTCGCACTTGAGTTAGTGTTGAAAAACCACTTTTCGCACTTGTGTTAGTGTTGAAAAACCACTTTTCGCACTTGTGTTAGTGTTAAAAAACCACTTTTCGCACTTGTGTTAGTGTTGAAAAACCACTTTTCGCACTTGTGTTGGTGCAGGAAACCACTTTTGCACTTGTATTAGTGTGGAAAAAACACTTTTCGCACTTGTGTTAGTGTTGAAAAACCACTTTTCGCACTTGTGTTAGTGTTGAAAAACCACTTTTCGCACTTGTGTTAGTGTTGAAAAACCACTTTTCGCACTTGTGTTGGTGCAGGAAACCACTTTTGCACTTGTATTAGTGTGGAAAAAACACTTTTTGCACTTGTGATAGTGTTGAAAAACCACTTTTCGCACTTGTGTTAGTGTTGAAAAACCACTTTTTGCACTTGTGTTAGTGTTGAAAAACCACTTTTCGCACTTGTGTTGGTGCAGGAAACCACTTTTGCACTTGTATTAGTGTGGAAAAAACACTTTTTGCACTTGTGATAGTGTTGAAAAACCACTTTTCACACTTGTGTTAGTGTTGAAAAACCACTTTTGGCACTTGTGTTAGTGTTGAAAAACCACTTTTCGCACTTGTGTTGGTGCAGGAAACCACTTTTTCACTTGTATTAGTGTGGAAAAAACACTTTTCGCACTTGTGTTGGTGTTGAAAAACCACTTTTCGCACTTGTGTTAGTGTTGAAAAACCACTTTTCGCACTTGTGTTAGTGTTGAAAAACCACTTTTCGCACTTGTGTTGGTGCAGGAAACCACTTTTGCACTTGTATTAGTGTGGAAAAAACACTTTTCGCACTTGTGTTAGTGTTGAAAAACCACTTTTCGCACTTGTGTTGGTGCAGGAAACCACTTTTGCACTTGTATTAGTGTGGAAAAACACTTTTCGCACTTGTGTTAGTGTTGAAAAATCACTTTTCGCACTTGTGTTAGTGTTGAAAAACCTCTTTTCGCACTTGTGTTGGTGCAGGAAACCACTTTTGCACTTGTATTAGTGTGGAAAAAACACTTTTCGCACTTGTGTTAGTGTTGAAAAACCACTTTTCGCAGTTGTGTTAGTGTTGAAAAACCACTTTTCGCACTTGTGTTAGTGTTGAAAAACCACTTTTCGCACTTGTGTTGGTGCAGGAAACCACTTTTGCACTTGTATTAGTGTGGAAAAAACACTTTTCGCACTTGTGTTAGTGTTGAAAAACCACTTTTCGCACTTGTTTTAGTGTTGAAAAACCACTTTTCGCACTTGTGTTAGTGTTGAAAAACCACTTTTCGCACTTGTGTTGGTGCAGGAAACCACTTTTGCACTTGTATTAGTGTGGAAAAAACACTTTTCGCACTTGTGTTAGTGTTGAAAAACCACTTTTCGCACTTGTGTTAGTGTTGAAAAACCACTTTTCGCACTTGTGTTAGTGTTGAAAAACCACTTTTCGCACTTGTGTTGGTGCAGGAAACCACTTTTGCACTTGTATTAGTGTGGAAAAAACACTTTTTGCACTTGTGATAGTGTTGAAAAACCACTTTTCGCACTTGTGTTAGTGTTGAAAAACCACTTTTTGCACTTGTGTTAGTGTTGAAAAACCACTTTTCGCACTTGTGTTGGTGCAGGAAACCACTTTTGCACTTGTATTAGTGTGGAAAAAACACTTTTTGCACTTGTGATAGTGTTGAAAAACCACTTTTCACACTTGTGTTAGTGTTGAAAAACCACTTTTGGCACTTGTGTTAGTGTTGAAAAACCACTTTTCGCACTTGTGTTGGTGCAGGAAACCACTTTTTCACTTGTATTAGTGTGGAAAAAACACTTTTCGCACTTGTGTTGGTGTTGAAAAACCACTTTTCGCACTTGTGTTAGTGTTGAAAAACCACTTTTCGCACTTGTGTTAGTGTTGAAAAACCACTTTTCGCACTTGTGTTGGTGCAGGAAACCACTTTTGCACTTGTATTAGTGTGGAAAAAACACTTTTCGCACTTGTGTTAGTGTTGAAAAACCACTTTTCGCACTTGTGTTGGTGCAGGAAACCACTTTTGCACTTGTATTAGTGTGGAAAAACACTTTTCGCACTTGTGTTAGTGTTGAAAAATCACTTTTCGCACTTGTGTTAGTGTTGAAAAACCTCTTTTCGCACTTGTGTTGGTGCAGGAAACCACTTTTGCACTTGTATTAGTGTGGAAAAACACTTTTCGCACTTGTGTTAGTGTTGAAAAACCACTTTTCGCAGTTGTGTTAGTGTTGAAAAACCACTTTTCGCACTTGTGTTAGTGTTGAAAAACCACTTTTCGCACTTGTGTTGGTGCAGGAAACCACTTTTGCACTTGTATTAGTGTGGAAAAAACACTTTTCGCACTTGTGTTAGTGTTGAAAAACCACTTTTCGCACTTGTTTTAGTGTTGAAAAACCACTTTTCGCACTTGTGTTAGTGTTGAAAAACCACTTTTCGCACTTGTGTTGGTGCAGGAAACCACTTTTGCACTTGTATTAGTGTGGAAAAACCACTTTTCGCACTTATGTTAGTGTTGAAAAACCACTTTTCGCACTTGTGTTAGTGTAGAAAAACCACTTTTCGCACTTGTGTTGGTGCAGGAAACCACTTTTGCAGTTGTATTAGTGTGGAAAAAACACTTTTCGCACTTGTGTTAGTGTTGAAAAACCACTTTTCGCACTTGTGTTAGTGTTGCAAAACCACTTTTCGCACTTGAGTTAGTGTTGAAAAACCACTTTTCGCACTTGTGTTAGTGTTGAAAAACCACTTTTCGCACTTGTGTTAGTGTTAAAAAACCACTTTTCGCACTTGTGTTAGTGTTGAAAAACCACTTTTCGCACTTGTGTTGGTGCAGGAAACCACTTTTGCACTTGTATTAGTGTGGAAAAAACACTTTTCGCACTTGTGTTAGTGTTGAAAAACCACTTTTCGCACTTGTGTTAGTGTTGAAAAACCACTTTTCGCACTTGTGTTAGTGTTGAAAAACCACTTTTCGCACTTGTGTTGGTGCAGGAAACCACTTTTGCACTTGTATTAGTGTGGAAAAAACACTTTTTGCACTTGTGATAGTGTTGAAAAACCACTTTTCGCACTTGTGTTAGTGTTGAAAAACCACTTTTTGCACTTGTGTTAGTGTTGAAAAACCACTTTTCGCACTTGTGTTGGTGCAGGAAACCACTTTTGCACTTGTATTAGTGTGGAAAAAACACTTTTTGCACTTGTGATAGTGTTGAAAAACCACTTTTCACACTTGTGTTAGTGTTGAAAAACCACTTTTGGCACTTGTGTTAGTGTTGAAAAACCACTTTTCGCACTTGTGTTGGTGCAGGAAACCACTTTTTCACTTGTATTAGTGTGGAAAAAACACTTTTCGCACTTGTGTTGGTGTTGAAAAACCACTTTTCGCACTTGTGTTAGTGTTGAAAAACCACTTTTCGCACTTGTGTTAGTGTTGAAAAACCACTTTTCGCACTTGTGTTGGTGCAGGAAACCACTTTTGCACTTGTATTAGTGTGGAAAAAACACTTTTCGCACTTGTGTTAGTGTTGAAAAACCACTTTTCGCACTTGTGTTGGTGCAGGAAACCACTTTTGCACTTGTATTAGTGTGGAAAAACACTTTTCGCACTTGTGTTAGTGTTGAAAAATCACTTTTCGCACTTGTGTTAGTGTTGAAAAACCTCTTTTCGCACTTGTGTTGGTGCAGGAAACCACTTTTGCACTTGTATTAGTGTGGAAAAAACACTTTTCGCACTTGTGTTAGTGTTGAAAAACCACTTTTCGCAGTTGTGTTAGTGTTGAAAAACCACTTTTCGCACTTGTGTTAGTGTTGAAAAACCACTTTTCGCACTTGTGTTGGTGCAGGAAACCACTTTTGCACTTGTATTAGTGTGGAAAAAACACTTTTCGCACTTGTGTTAGTGTTGAAAAACCACTTTTCGCACTTGTTTTAGTGTTGAAAAACCACTTTTCGCACTTGTGTTAGTGTTGAAAAACCACTTTTCGCACTTGTGTTGGTGCAGGAAACCACTTTTGCACTTGTATTAGTGTGGAAAAAACACTTTTCGCACTTGTGTTAGTGTTGAAAAACCACTTTTCGCACTTGTGTTAGTGTTGAAAAACCACTTTTCGCACTTGTGTTAGTGTTGAAAAACCACTTTTCGCACTTGTGTTGGTGCAGGAAACCACTTTTGCACTTGTATTAGTGTGGAAAAAACACTTTTTGCACTTGTGATAGTGTTGAAAAACCACTTTTCGCACTTGTGTTAGTGTTGAAAAACCACTTTTTGCACTTGTGTTAGTGTTGAAAAACCACTTTTCGCACTTGTGTTGGTGCAGGAAACCACTTTTGCACTTGTATTAGTGTGGAAAAAACACTTTTTGCACTTGTGATAGTGTTGAAAAACCACTTTTCACACTTGTGTTAGTGTTGAAAAACCACTTTTGGCACTTGTGTTAGTGTTGAAAAACCACTTTTCGCACTTGTGTTGGTGCAGGAAACCACTTTTTCACTTGTATTAGTGTGGAAAAAACACTTTTCGCACTTGTGTTGGTGTTGAAAAACCACTTTTCGCACTTGTGTTAGTGTTGAAAAACCACTTTTCGCACTTGTGTTAGTGTTGAAAAACCACTTTTCGCACTTGTGTTGGTGCAGGAAACCACTTTGCACTTGTATTAGTGTGGAAAAAACACTTTTCGCACTTGTGTTAGTGTTGAAAAACCACTTTTCGCACTTGTGTTGGTGCAGGAAACCACTTTTGCACTTGTATTAGTGTGGAAAAACACTTTTCGCACTTGTGTTAGTGTTGAAAAATCACTTTTCGCACTTGTGTTAGTGTTGAAAAACCTCTTTCCGCACTTGTGTTGGTGCAGGAACCACTTTTGCACTTGTATTAGTGTGGAAAAACACTTTTCGCACTTGTGTTAGTGTTGAAAAACCACTTTTCGCAGTTGTGTTAGTGTTGAAAAACCACTTTTCGCACTTGTGTTAGTGTTGAAAAACCACTTTTCGCACTTGTGTTGGTGCAGGAAACCACTTTTGCACTTGTATTAGTGTGGAAAAAACACTTTTCGCACTTGTGTTAGTGTTGAAAAACCACTTTTCGCACTTGTTTTAGTGTTGAAAAACCACTTTTCGCACTTGTGTTAGTGTTGAAAAACCACTTTTCGCACTTGTGTTGGTGCAGGAAACCACTTTTGCACTTGTATTAGTGTGGAAAAACCACTTTTCGCACTTATGTTAGTGTTGAAAAACCACTTTTCGCACTTGTGTTAGTGTAGAAAAACCACTTTTCGCACTTGTGTTGGTGCAGGAAACCACTTTTGCAGTTGTATTAGTGTGGAAAAAACACTTTTCGCACTTGTGTTAGTGTTGAAAAACCACTTTTCGCACTTGTGTTAGTGTTGCAAAACCACTTTTCGCACTTGAGTTAGTGTTGAAAAACCACTTTTCGCACTTGTGTTAGTGTTGAAAAACCACTTTTCGCACTTGTGTTAGTGTTGAAAAACCACTTTTCGCACTTGTGTTGGTGCAGGAAACCACTTTTGCACTTGTATTAGTGTGGAAAAAACACTTTTTGCACTTGTGATAGTGTTGAAAAACCACTTTTCGCACTTGTGTTAGTGTTGAAAAACCACTTTTCGCACTTGAGTTAGTGTTGAAAAACCACTTTTCGCACTTGTGTTGGTGCAGGAAACCACTTTTGCACTTGTATTAGTGTGGAAAAAATACTTTTCGCACTTGTGTTATTGTTGAAAAACCACTTTTCACACTTGTGTTAGTGTTGAAAAACCACTTTTCGCACTTGTGTTAGTGTTGAAAAACCACTTTTCGCACTTGTGTTGGTGCAGGAAACCACTTTTGCACTTGTATTAGTGTGGAAAAAACACTTTTCGCACTTGTGTTAGTGTTGAAAAACCACTTTTCGCACTTGTGTTAGTGTTGAAAAACCACTTTTTGCACTTGTGTTAGTGTTGAAAAATCACTTTTCGCAATTGTGTTGGTGCAGGAAACCACTTTTGCACTTGTATTAGTGTGAAAAAACACTTTTCGCACTTGTGTTAGTGTTGAAAAACCACTTTTCGCATTTGTGTTAGTGTTGAAAAACCACTTTTCGCACTTGTGTTAGTGTTGAAAAACCACTTTTCGCACTTGTGTTGGTGCAGGAAACCACTTTTGCACTTGTATTAGTGTGGAAAAAACACTTTTCGCACTTGTGTTAGTGTTGAAAAACCACTTTTCGCACTTGTGTTAGTGTTGAAAAACCACTTTTCGCACTTGAGTTAGTGTGAAAAACCACTTTTCGCACTTGTGTTGGTGCAGGAAACCACTTTTGCACTTGTATTAGTGTGGAAAAAACACTTTTCGCACTTGTGTTAGTGTTGAAAAACCACTTTTCGCACTTGTGTTAGTGTTGAAAAACCACTTTTCGCACTTGTGTTAGTGTTGAAAAACCACTTTCGCACTTGTGTTGGTGCAGGAAACCACTTTTGCACTTGTATTAGTGTGGAAAAAACACTTTTCGCACTTGTGTTAGTGTTGAAAAACCACTTTCGCACTTGTGTTAGGTGTTGAAAAACCACTTTTCGCACTTCTTGTGTTGGTGCAGGAAACCACTTTTGCACTTGTATTAGTGTGGAAAAAACACTTTTCGCACTTGTGTTAGTGTTGAAAAACCACTTTTCGCACTTGTGTTGGTGCAGGAAACCACTTTTGCACTTGTATTAGTGTGGTAAAAACACTTTTCGCACTTGTGTTAGTGTTGAAAAACCACTTTTCGCACTTGTGTTAGTGTTGAAAAACCACTTTTCGCACTTGTGTTAGTGTTGAAAAACCACTTTTCGCACTTGTGTTGGTGCAGGAAACCACTTTTGCACTTGTATTAGTGTGGAAAAAACACTTTTCGCACTTGTGTTAGTGTTGAAAAACCACTTTTCGCACTTGTGTTAGTGTTGAAAAACCACTTTTCGCACTTGTGTTAGTGTTGAAAAACCACTTTTCGCACTTGTGTTGGTGCAGGAAACCACTTTTGCACTTGTATTAGTGTGGAAAAAACACTTTTTGCACTTGTGATAGTGTTGAAAAACCACTTTTCGCACTTGTGTTAGTGTTGAAAAACCACTTTTCGCACTTGTGTTAGTGTTGAAAAACCACTTTTCGCACTTGTGTTGGTGCAGGAAACCACTTTTGCACTTGTATTAGTGTGGAAAAAACACTTTTTGCACTTGTGATAGTGTTGAAAAACCACTTTTCACACTTGTGTTAGTGTTGAAAAACCACTTTTCGCACTTGTGTTGGTGTTGAAAAACCACTTTTCGCACTTGTGTTGGTGCAGGAAACCACTTTTTCACTTGTATTAGTGTGGAAAAAACACTTTTCGCACTTGTGTTGGTGTTGAAAAACCACTTTTGCACTTGTATTAGTGTGGAAAAAACACTTTTTGCACTTGTGATAGTGTTGAAAAACCACTTTTCGCACTTGTGTTAGTGTTGAAAAACCACTTTTCGCACTTGTGTTAGTGTTGAAAAACCACTTTTCGCACTTGTGTTGGTGCAGGAAACCACTTTTGCACTTGTATTAGTGTGGAAAAAACACTTTTCGCACTTGTGTTAGTGTTGAAAAACCACTTTTCACACTTGTATTAGTGTTGAAAAACCACTTTTCGCACTTGTGTTAGTGTTGAAAAACCACTATTCGCACTTGTGTTGGTGCAGGAAACCACTTTTGCACTTGTATTAGTGTGGAAAAAACACTTTTCGCACTTGTGTTAGTGTTGAAAAACCACTTTTCGCACTTGTGTTAGTGTTGAAAAACCACTTTTTGCACTTGTGTTAGTGTTGAAAAACCACTTTTCGCACTTGTGTTGGTGCAGGAAACCACTTTTTCACTTGTATTATTGTGGAAAAAACACTTTTCGCACTTGTGTTAGTGTTGAAAAACCACTTTTCGCACTTGTGTTAGTGTTGAAAAACCACTTTTCGCACTTGTGTTAGTGTTGAAAAACCACTTTTCGCACTTGTGTTGGTGCAGGAAACCACTTTTGTACTTGTATTAGTGTGGAAAAAACACTTTTTGCACTTGTGATAGTGTTGAAAAACCACTTTTCGCACTTGTGTTAGTGTTGAAAAACCACTTTTCGCACTTGTGTTAGTGTTTAAAAACCACTTTTCGCACTTGTGTTGGTGCAGGAAACCACTTTTGCACTTGTATTAGTGTGGAAAAAACACTTTTCGCACTTGTGTTAGTGTTGAAAAACCACTTTTCGCACTTGTGTTAGTGTTGAAAAACCACTTTTTGCACTTGTGTTAGTGTTGAAAAATCACTTTTCACACTTGTGTTGGTGCAGGAAACCACTTTTGCACTTGTATTAGTGTGGAAAAAACACTTTTCGCACTTGTGTTAGTGTTGAAAAACCACTTTTCGCACTTGTGTTAGTGTTGAAAAACCACTTTTTGCACTTGTGTTAGTGTTGAAAAACCACTTTTCGCACTTGTGTTTGTGCAGGAAACCACTTTTCGCACTTGTGTTGGTGTTGAAAAACCACTTTTCGCACTTGTGTTAGTGTTTAAAAACCACTTTTCACACTTGTGTTGGTGCAGGAAACCACTTTTGCACTTGTATTAGTGTGGAAAAACCACTTTTCGCACTTGTGTTGGTGTTGAAAAACCACTTTTCGCACTTGTGTTAGTGTTGAAAAACCACTTTTCGCACTTGTGTTAGTGTTGAAAAACCACTTTTCGCACTTGTGTTGGTGCAGGAAACCACTTTTGCACTTGTATTAGTGTGGAAAAAACACTTTTCGCACTTGTGTTAGTGTTGAAAAACCACTTTTTGCACTTGTGTTAGTGTTGAAAAACCACTTTTCGCACTTGTGTTGGTGCAGGAAACCACATTTGCACTTGTATTAGTGTGGAAAAAACACTTTTTGCACTTGTGATAGTGTTGAAAAACCACTTTTGGCACTTGTGTTAGTGTTGAAAAACCACTTTTCGCACATGTGTTAGTGTTGAAAAACCACTTTTCGCACTTGTGTTGGTGCAGGAAACCACATTTGCACTTGTACTAGTGTGGAAAAAACACTTTTTGCACTTGTGTTAGTGTTGAAAAACCACTTTTCGCACTTGTGTTAGTGTTGAAAAACCACTTTTCGCACTTGTGTTGGTGCAGGAAACCACTTTTGCACTTGTATTAGTGTGGAAAAAACACTTTTCGCACTTGTGTTAGTGTTGAAAAACCACTTTTCGCACTTGTGTTAGTGTTGAAAAACCACTTTTTGCACTTGTGATAGTGTTGAAAAACCACTTCTCGCACTTGTGTTAGTGTTGAAAAACCACTTTTCGCACTTGTGTTAGTGTTGAAAAACCACTTTTCGCACTTGTGTTAGTGTTGAAAAACCACTTTTCGCACTTGTGTTGGTGCAGGAAACCACTTTTGCACTTGTATTAGTGTGGAAAAAACACTTTTTGCACTTGTGATAGTGTTGAAAAACCACTTTTTGCACTTGTGTTAGTGTTGAAAAACCACCTTTCGCACTTGTGTTAGTGTTGAAAAACCACTTTTCACACTTGTGTTGGTGCAGGAAACCACTTTTGCACTTGTATTAGTGTGGAAAAACCACTTTTCACACTTGTGTTAGTGTTGAAAAACCACTTTTCGCACTTGTGTTAGTGTTGACAAACCACTTTTCGCACTTGTGTTGGTGCAGGAAACCACTTTTGCACTTGTATTAGTGTGGAAAAAACACTTTTCGCACTTGTGTTAGTGTTGAAAAACCACTTTTCGCACTTGTGTTAGTGTTGAAAAACCACTTTTCGCACTTGTGTTGGTGCAGGAAACCACTTTTGCACTTGTATTAGTGTGGAAAATACACTTTTCGCACTTGTGTTAGTGTTGAAAAACCACTTTTCGCACTTGTGTTAGTGTTGAAAAACCACTTTTCGCACTTGTGTTAGTGTTGAAAAACCACTTTTCGCACTTGTGTTAGTGTTGAAAAACCACTTTTCGCACTTGTGTTGGTGCAGGAAACCACTTTTGCACTTGTATTAGTGTGGAAAAAACACTTTTTGCACTTGTGATAGTGTTGAAAAACCACTTTTCGCACTTGTGTTAGTGTTGAAAAACCACTTTTCGCACTTGAGTTAGTGTTGAAAAACCACTTTTCGCACTTGTGTTGGTGCAGGAAACCACTTTTGCACTTGTATTAGTGTGGAAAAAATACTTTTCGCACTTGTGTTATTGTTGAAAAACCACTTTTCACACTTGTGTTAGTGTTGAAAAACCACTTTTCGCACTTGTGTTAGTGTTGAAAAACCACTTTTCGCACTTGTGTTGGTGCAGGAAACCACTTTTGCACTTGTATTAGTATGGAAAAAACACTTTTCGCACTTGTGTTAGTGTTGAAAAACCACTTTTCGCACTTGTGTTAGTGTTGAAAAACCACTTTTCGCACTTGTGTTAGTGTTGAAAAACCACTTTTCGCACTTGTGTTGGTGCAGGAAACCACTTTTGCACTTGTATTAGTGTGGAAAAAACACTTTTCGCACTTGTGTTAGTGTTGAAAAACCACTTTTCGCACTTGTGTTAGTGTTGAAAAACCACTTTTTGCACTTGTGTTAGTGTTGAAAAATCACTTTTCGCACTTGTGTTGGTGCAGGAAACCACTTTTGCACTTGTATTAGTGTGGAAAAAATACTTTTCGCACTTGTGTTAGTGTTGAAAAACCACTTTTCGCACTTGTGTTAGTGTTGAAAAACCACTTTTCGCACTTGAGTTAGTGTTGAAAAACCACTTTTCGCACTTGTGTTAGTGTTGAAAAACCACTTTTCGCACTTGTGTTAGTGTTGAAAAACCACTTTTCGCACTTGTGTTGGTGCAGGAAACCACTTTTGCACTTGTATTAGTGTGGAAAAAACACTTTTTGCACTTGTGATAGTGTTGAAAAACCACTTTTCGCACTTGTGTTAGTGTTGAAAAACCACTTTTCGCACTTGAGTTAGTGTTGAAAAACCACTTTTCGCACTAGTGTTCGTGCAGGAAACCACTTTTGCACTTGTATTAGTGTGGAAAAAATACTTTTTGCACTTGTGTTATTGTTGAAAAACCACTTTTCACACTTGTGTTAGTGTTGAAAAACCACTTTTCGCACTTGTGTTAGTGTTGAAAAACCACTTTTCGCACTTGTGTTGGTGCAGGAAACCACTTTTGCACTTGTATTAGTGTGGAAAAAACACTTTTCGCACTTGTGTTAGTGTTGAAAAACCACTTTTCGCACTTGTGTTAGTGTTGAAAAACCACTTTTTGCACTTGTGTTAGTGTTGAAAAATCACTTTTCGCACTTGTGTTGGTGCAGGAAACCACTTTTGCACTTGTATTAGTGTGGAAAAAACACTTTTCGCACTTGTGTTAGTGTTGAAAAACCACTTTTCGCATTTGTGTTAGTGTTGAAAAAACACTTTTCGCACTTGTGTTAGTGTTGAAAAACCACTTTTCGCACTTGTGTTGGTGCAGGAAACCACTTTTGCACTTGTATTAGTGTGGAAAAAACACTTTTCGCACTTGTGTTAGTGTTGAAAAACCACTTTTCGCACTTGTGTTAGTGTTGAAAAACCACTTTTCGCACTTGAGTTAGTGTTGAAAAACCACTTTTCGCACTTGTGTTGGTGCAGGAAACCACTTTTGCACTTGTATTAGTGTGGAAAAAACACTTTTCGCACTTGTGTTAGTGTTGAAAAACCACTTTTCGCACTTGTGTTAGTGTTGAAAAACCACTTTTCGCACTTGTGTTAGTGTTGAAAAACCACTTTTCGCACTTGTGTTGGTGCTGGAAACCACTTTTGCACTTGTATTAGTGTGGAAAAAACACTTTTCGCACTTGTGTTAGTGTTGAAAAACCACTTTTCGCACTTGTGTTAGTGTTGAAAAACCACTTTTCGCACTTGTGTTTGTGCAGGAAACCACTTTTGCACTTGTATTAGTGTGGAAAAAACACTTTTCGCACTTGTGTTAGTGTTGAAAAACCACTTTTCGCACTTGTGTTGGTGCAGGAAACCACTTTTGCACTTGTATTAGTGTGGTAAAAACACTTTTCGCACTTGTGTTAGTGTTGAAAAACCACTTTTCGCACTTGTGTTAGTGTTGAAAAACCACTTTTCGCACTTGTGTTAGTGTTGAAAAACCACTTTTCGCACTTGTGTTGGTGCAGGAAACCACTTTTGCACTTGTATTAGTGTGGAAAAAACACTTTTCGCACTTGTGTTAGTGTTGAAAAACCACTTTTCGCACTTGTGTTAGTGTTGAAAAACCACTTTTCGCACTTGTGTTAGTGTTGAAAAACCACTTTTCGCACTTGTGTTGGTGCAGGAAACCACTTTTGCACTTGTATTAGTGTGGGAAAAACACTTTTTGCACTTGTGATAGTGTTGAAAAACCACTTTTCGCACTTGTGTTAGTGTTGAAAAACCACTTTTCGCACTTGTGTTAGTGTTGAAAAACCACTTTTCGCACTTGTGTTGGTGCAGGAAACCACTTTTGCACTTGTATTAGTGTGGAAAAAACACTTTTTGCACTTGTGATAGTGTTGAAAAACCACTTTTCACACTTGTGTTAGTGTTGAAAAACCACTTTTGGCACTTGTGTTAGTGTTGAAAAACCACTTTTCGCACTTGTGTTGGTGCAGGAAACCACTTTTTCACTTGTATTAGTGTGGAAAAAACACTTTTCGCACTTGTGTTGGTGTTGAAAAACCACTTTTCGCACTTGTGTTAGTGTTGAAAAACCACTTTTCGCACTTGTGTTAGTGTTGAAAAACCACTTTTCGCACTTGTGTTGGTGCAGGAAACCACTTTTGCACTTGGATTAGTGTGGAAAAAACACTTTTCGCACTTGTGTTAGTGTTGAAAAACCACTTTTCGCACTTGTGTTGGTGCAGGAAACCACTTTTGCACTTGTATTAGTGTGGAAAAACACTTTTCGCACTTGTGTTAGTGTTGAAAAATCACTTTTCACACTTGTGTTAGTGTTGAAAAACCTCTTTTCGCACTTGTGTTGGTGCAGGATACCACTTTTGCACTTGTATTAGTGTGGAAAAAACACTTTTCGCACTTGTGTTAGTGTTGAAAAACCACTTTTCGCAGTTGTGTTAGTGTTGAAAAACCACTTTTCGCACTTGTGTTAGTGTTGAAAAACCACTTTTCGCACTTGTGTTGGTGCAGGAAACCACTTTTGCACTTGTATTAGTGTGGAAAAAACACTTTTCGCACTTGTGTTAGTGTTGAAAAACCACTTTTCGCACTTGTTTTAGTGTTGAAAAACCACTTTTCGCACTTGTGTTAGTGTTGAAAAACCACTTTTCGCACTTGTGTTGGTGCAGGAAACCACTTTTGCACTTGTATTAGTGTGGAAAAAACACTTTTCGCACTTGTGTTAGTGTTGAAAAACCACTTTTCGCACTTGTGTTAGTGTTGAAAAACCACTTTTCGCACTTGTGTTGGTGCAGGAAACCACTTTTGCAGTTGTATTAGTGTGGAAAAAACACTTTTCGCACTTGTGTTAGTGTTGAAAAACCACTTTTCGCACTTGTGTTAGTGTTGAAAAACCACTTTTCGCACTTGAGTTAGTGTTGAAAAACCACTTTTCGCACTTGTGTTAGTGTTGAAAAACCACTTTTCGCACTTGTGTTGGTGCAGGAAACCACTTTTGCACTTGTATTAGTGTGGAAAAAATACTTTTCGCACTTGTGTTATTGTTGAAAAAACACTTTTCACACTTGTGTTAGTGTTGAAAAACCACTTTTCGCACTTGTGTTAGTGTTGAAAAACCACTTTTCGCACTTGTGTTGGTGCAGGAAACCACTTTTGCACTTGTATTAGTGTGGAAAAAACACTTTTCGCACTTGTGTTAGTGTTGAAAAACCACTTTTCGCACTTGTGTTAGTGTTGAAAAACCACTTTTTGCACTTGTGTTAGTGTTGAAAAATCACTTTTCGCACTTGTGTTGGTGCAGGAAACCACTTTTGCACTTGTATTAGTGTGGAAAAAACACTTTTCGCACTTGTGTTAGTGTTGAAAAACAACTTTTCGCATTTGTGTTAGTGTTGAAAAACCACTTTTCGCACTTGTGTTAGTGTTGAAAAACCACTTTTCGCACTTGTGTTGGTGCAGGAAACCACTTTTGCACTTGTATTAGTGTGGAAAAAACACTTTTCGCACTTGTGTTAGTGTTGAAAAACCACTTTTCGCACTTGTGTTAGTGTTGAAAAACCACTTTTCGCACTTGAGTTAGTGTTGAAAAACCACTTTTCGCACTTGTGTTGGTGCAGGAAACCACTTTTGCACTTGTATTAGTGTGGAAAAAACACTTTTCGTACTTGTGTTAGTGTTGAAAAACCACTTTTCGCACTTGTGTTAGTGTTGAAAAACCACTTTTCGCACTTGTGTTAGTGTTGAAAAACCACTTTTCGCACTTGTGTTGGTGCAGGAAACCACTTTTGCACTTGTATTAGTGTGGAAAAAACACTTTTCGCACTTGTGTTAGTGTTGAAAAACCACTTTTCGCACTTGTGTTAGTGTTGAAAAACCACTTTTCGCACTTGTGTTGGTGCAGGAAACCACTTTTGCACTTGTATTAGTGTGGAAAAAACACTTTTCGCACTTGTGTTAGTGTTGAAAAACCACTTTTCGCACTTGTGTTGGTGCAGGAAACCACTTTTGCACTTGTATTAGTGTGGTAAAAACACTTTTCGCACTTGTGTTAGTGTTGAAAAACCACTTTTCGCACTTGTGTTAGTGTTGAAAAACCACTTTTCGCACTTGTGTTAGTGTTGAAAAACCACTTTTCGCACTTGTGTTGGTGCAGGAAACCACTTTTGCACTTGTATTAGTGTGGAAAAAACACTTTTCGCACTTGTGTTAGTGTTGAAAAACCACTTTTCGCACTTGTGTTAGTGTTGAAAAACCACTTTTCGCACTTGTGTTAGTGTTGAAAAACCACTTTTCGCACTTGTGTTGGTGCAGGAAACCACTTTTGCACTTGTATTAGTGTGGAAAAAACACTTTTTGCACTTGTGATAGTGTTGAAAAACCACTTTTCACACTTGTGTTAGTGTTGAAAAACCACTTTTGGCACTTGTGTTAGTGTTGAAAAACCACTTTTCGCACTTGTGTTGGTGCAGGAAACCACTTTTTCACTTGTATTAGTGTGGAAAAAACACTTTTCGCACTTGTGTTGGTGTTGAAAAACCACTTTTCGCACTTGTGTTAGTGTTGAAAAACCACTTTTCGCACTTGTGTTAGTGTTGAAAAACCACTTTTCGCACTTGTGTTGGTGCAGGAAACCACTTTTGCACTTGTATTAGTGTGGAAAAAACACTTTTCGCACTTGTGTTAGTGTTGAAAAACCACTTTTCGCACTTGTGTTGGGGCAGGAAACCACTTTTGCACTTGTATTAGTGTGGAAAAACACTTTTCGCACTTGTGTTAGTGTTGAAAAATCACTTTTCGCACTTGTGTTAGTGTTGAAAAACCTCTTTTCGCACTTGTGTTGGTGCAGGAAACCACTTTTGCACTTGTATTAGTGTGGAAAAAACACTTTTCGCACTTGTGTTAGTGTTGAAAAACCACTTTTCGCAGTTGTGTTAGTGTTGAAAAACCACTTTTCGCACTTGTGTTAGTGTTGAAAAACCACTTTTCGCACTTGTGTTGGTGCAGGAAACCACTTTTGCACTTGTATTAGTGTGGAAAAAACACTTTTCGCACTTGTGTTAGTGTTGAAAAACCACTTTTCGCACTTGTGTTAGTGTTGAAAAACCACTTTTCGCACTTGTGTTAGTGTTGAAAAACCACTTTTCGCACTTGTGTTGGTGCAGGAAACCACTTTTGCACTTGTATTAGTGTGGAAAAAACACTTTTCGCACTTGTGTTAGTGTTGAAAAACCACTTTTCGCACTTGTGTTAGTGTTGAAAAACCACTTTTCGCACTTGTGTTGGTGCAGGAAACCACTTTTGCAATTGTATTAGTGTGGAAAAAACACTTTTCGCACTTGTGTTAGTGTTGAAAAACCACTTTTCGCACTTGTGTTAGTGTTGAAAAACCACTTTTTGCACTTGTGTTAGTGTTGAAAAACCACTTTTCGCACTTGTGTTGGTGCAGGAAACCACATTTGCACTTGTATTAGTGTGGAAAAAACACTTTTTGCACTTGTGATAGTGTTGAAAAACCACTTTTGGCACTTGTGTTAGTGTTGAAAAACCACTTTTCGCACTTGTGTTGGTGCAGGAAACCACATTTGCACTTGTATTAGTGTGGAAAAAACACTTTTTGCACTTGTGATAGTGTTGAAAAACCACTTTTGGCACTTGTGTTAGTGTTGAAAAACCACTTTTCGCACTTGTGTTGGTGCAGGAAACCACATTTGCACTTGTATTAGTGTGGAAAAAACACTTTTTGCACTTGTGTTAGTGTTGAAAAACCACTTTTTGCACTTGTGTTAGTGTTGAAAAATCACTTTTCGCACTTGTGTTGGTGCAGGAAACCACTTTTGCACTTGTATTAGTGTGGAAAAAACACTTTTCGCACTTGTGTTAGTGTTGAAAAACCACTTTTCGCACTTGTGTTAGTGTTGAAAAACCACTTTTCGCACTTGTGTTAGTGTTGAAAAACCACTTTTCGCACTTGTGTTGGTGCAGGAAACCACTTTTGCACTTGTATTAGTGTGGAAAAAACACTTTTCGCACTTGTGTTAGTGTTGAAAAACCACTTTTCGCACTTGTGTTAGTGTTGAAAAACCACTTTTTGCACTTGTGTTAGTGTTGAAAAATCACTTTTCGCACTTGTGTTGGTGCAGGAAACCACTTTTGCACTTGTATTAGTGTGGAAAAAACACTTTTCGCACTTGTGTTAGTGTTGAAAAACCACTTTTCGCATTTGTGTTAGTGTTGAAAAACCACTTTTCGCACTTGTGTTAGTGTTGAAAAACCACTTTTCGCACTTGTGTTGGTGCAGGAAACCACTTTTGCACTTGTATTAGTGTGGAAAAACACTTTTCGCACTTGTGTTAGTGTTGAAAAACCACTTTTCGCACTTGTGTTAGTGTTGAAAAACCACTTTTCGCACTTGAGTTAGTGTTGAAAAACCACTTTTCGCACTTGTGTTGGTGCAGGAAACCACTTTTGCACTTGTATTAGTGTGGAAAAAACACTTTTCGCACTTGTGTTAGTGTTGAAAAACCACTTTTCGCACTTGTGTTAGTGTTGAAAAACCACTTTTCGCACTTGTGTTAGTGTTGAAAAACCACTTTTCGCACTTGTGTTGGTGCAGGAAACCACTTTTGCACTTGTATTAGTGTGGAAAAAACACTTGTCGCACTTGTGTTAGTGTTGAAAAACCACTTTTCGCACTTGTGTTAGTGTTGAAAAACCACTTTTCGCACTTGTGTTGGTGCAGGAAACCACTTTTGCACTTGTATTAGTGTGGAAAAAACACTTTTCGCACTTGTGTTAGTGTTGAAAAACCACTTTTCGCACTTGTGTTGGTGCAGGAAACCACTTTTGCACTTGTATTAGTGTGGTAAAAACACTTTTCGCACTTGTGTTAGTGTTGAAAAACCACTTTTCGCACTTGTGTTAGTGTTGAAAAACCACTTTTCGCACTTGTGTTAGTGTTGAAAAACCACTTTTCGAACTTGTGTTGGTGCAGGAAACCACTTTTGCACTTGTATTAGTGTGGAAAAAACACTTTTCGCACTTGTGTTAGTGTTGAAAAACCACTTTTCGCACTTGTGTTAGTGTTGAAAAACCACTTTTCGCACTTGTGTTAGTGTTGAAAAACCACTTTTCGCACTTGTGTTGGTGCAGGAAACCACTTTTGCACTTGTATTAGTGTGGAAAAAACACTTTTTGCACTTGTGATAGTGTTGAAAAACCACTTTTCGCACTTGTGTTAGTGTTGAAAAACCACTTTTCGCACTTGTGTTAGTGTTGAAAAACCACTTTTCGCACTTGTGTTGGTGCAGGAAACCACTTTTGCACTTGTATTAGTGTGGAAAAAACACTTTTTGCACTTGTGATAGTGTTGAAAAACCACTTTTCACACTTGTGTTAGTGTTGAAAAACCACTTTTGGCACTTGTGTTAGTGTTGAAAAACCACTTTTCGCACTTGTGTTGGTGCAGGAAACCACTTTTTCACTTGTATTAGTGTGGAAAAAACACTTTTTGCACTTGTGTTGGTGTTGAAAAACCACTTTTCGCACTTGTGTTAGTGTTGAAAAACCACTTTTCGCACTTGTGTTAGTGTTGAAAAACCACTTTTCGCACTTGTGTTGGTGCAGGAAACCACTTTTGCACTTGTATTAGTGTGGAAAAAACACTTTTCGCACTTGTGTTAGTGTTGAAAAACCACTTTTCGCACTTGTGTTGGTGCAGGAAACCACTTTTGCACTTGTATTAGTGTGGAAAAACACTTTTCGCACTTGTGTTAGTGTTGAAAAATCACTTTTCGCACTTGTGTTAGTGTTGAAAAACCTCTTTTCGCACTTGTGTTGGTGCAGGAAACCACTTTTGCACTTGTATTAGTGTGGAAAAAACACTTTTCGCACTTGTGTTAGTGTTGAAAAACCACTTTTCGCAGTTGTGTTAGTGTTGAAAAACCACTTTTCGCACTTGTGTTAGTGTTGAAAAACCACTTTTCGCACTTGTGTTGGTGCAGGAAACCATTTTTGCACTTGTATTAGTGTGGAAAAAACACTTTTCGCACTTGTGTTAGTGTTGAAAAACCACTTTTCGCACTTGTGTTAGTGTTGAAAAACCACTTTTCGCACTTGTGTTAGTGTTGAAAAACCACTTTTCGCACTTGTGTTGGTGCAGGAAACCACTTTTGCACTTGTATTAGTGTGGAAAAAACACTTTTCGCACTTGTGTTAGTGTTGAAAAACCACTTTTCGCACTTGTGTTAGTGTTGAAAAACCACTTTTCGCACTTGTGTTGGTGCAGGAAACCACTTTTGCAATTGTATTAGTGTGGAAAAAACACTTTTCGCACTTGTGTTAGTGTTGAAAAACCACTTTTCGCACTTGTGTTAGTGTTGAAAAACCACTTTTTGCACTTGTGTTAGTGTTGAAAAACCACTTTTCGCACTTGTGTTGGTGCAGGAAACCACATTTGCACTTGTATTAGTGTGGAAAAAACACTTTTTGCACTTGTGATAGTGTTGAAAAACCACTTTTGGCACTTGTGTTAGTGTTGAAAAACCACTTTTCGCACTTGTGTTGGTGCAGGAAACCACATTTGCACTTGTATTAGTGTGGAAAAAACACTTTTTGCACTTGTGATAGTGTTGAAAAACCACTTTTGGCACTTGTGTTAGTGTTGAAAAACCACTTTTCGCACTTGTGTTGGTGCAGGAAACCACATTTGCACTTGTATTAGTGTGGAAAAAACACTTTTTGCACTTGTGTTAGTGTTGAAAAACCACTTTTTGCACTTGTGTTAGTGTTGAAAAACCACTTTTTGCACTTGTGTTAGTGTTGAAAAATCACTGCGAAACTTGTGTTGGTGCAGGAAACCACTTTTGCACTTGTATTAGTGTGGAAAAAACACTTTTCGCACTTGTGTTAGTGTTGAAAAACCACTTTTCGCACTTGTGTTAGTGTTGAAAAACCACTTTTCGCACTTGTGTTAGTGTTGAAAAACCACTTTTCGCACTTGTGTTGGTGCAGGAAACCACTTTTGCACTTGTATTAGTGTGGAAAAAACACTTTTCGCACTTGTGTTAGTGTTGAAAAACCACTTTTCGCACTTGTGTTAGTGTTGAAAAACCACTTTTCGCACTTGCGTTAGTGTTGAAAAACCACTTTTCGCACTTGTGTTGGTGCAGGAAACCACTTTTGCACTTGTATTAGTGTGAAAAAACACTTTTCGCACTTGTGTTAGTGTTGAAAAACCACTTTTCGCACTTGTGATTAGTGTTGAAAAACCACTTTTCGCACTTGTGTTAGTGTTGAAAAACCACTTTTCGCACTTGTGTTGGTGCAGGAAACCACTTTTGGCACTTGTATTAAGTGTGGAAAAAACACTTTTCGCACTTGTGTTAGTGTTGAAAAACCACTTTTCGCACTTGTGTTAGGTGTTGAAAAACACTTTTCGCACTTGAGTTGGTGCAGGAAACCACTTTTGCACTTGTATTAGTGTGGAAAAAACACTTTTCGCACTTGTGTTAGTGTTGAAAAACCACTTTTCGCACTTGTGTTGGTGCAGGAAACCACTTTTGCACTTGTATTAGTGTGGAAAAAACACTTTTTGCACCTGTGATAGTGTTGAAAAACCACTTTTCGCACTTGTGTTAGTGTTGAAAAACCACTTTTCGCACTTGAGTTAGTGTTGAAAAACCACTTTTCGCACTTGTGTTGGTGCAGGAAACCACTTTTGCACTTGTATTAGTGTGGAAAAAATACTTTTCGCACTTGTGTTATTGTTGAAAAACCACTTTTCACACTTGTGTTAGTGTTGAAAAACCACTTTTCGCACTTGTGTTAGTTGAAAAACCACTTTTCGCACTTGTGTTGGTGCAGGAAACCACTTTTGCACTTGTATTAGTGTGGAAAAAACACTTTTCGCACTTGTGTTAGTGTTGAAAAACCACTTTTCGCACTTGTGTTAGTGTTGAAAAACCACTTTTCGCACTTGAGTTAGTGTTGAAAAACCACTTTTCGCACTTGTGTTGGTGCAGGAAACCACTGTTGCACTTGTATTAGTGTGGAAATAACACTTTTCGCACTTGTGTTAGTGTTGAAAAACCACTTTTCGCACTTGTGTTAGTGTTGAAAAACCACTTTTCGCACTTGTGTTAGTGTTGAAAAACCACTTTTCGCACTTGTGTTGGTGCAGGAAACCACTTTTGCACTTGTATTAGTGTGGAAAAAACACTTTTCGCACTTGTGTTAGTGTTGAAAAACCACTTTTCGCACTTGTGTTAGTGTTGAAAACCACTTTTCGCACTTGTGTTGGTGCAGGAAACCACTTTTGCACTTGTATTAGTGTGGAAAAAACACTTTTCGCACTTGTGTTAGTGTTGAAAAACCACTTTTCGCACTTGTGTTGGTGCAGGAAACCACTTTTGCACTTGTATTAGTGTGGAAAAAACACTTTTCGCACTTGTGTTAGTGTTGAAAAACCACTTTTTGCACGTGTGTTAGTGTTGAAAAACCACTTTTCGCACTTATGTTGGTGCAGGAAACCACTTTTGCACTTGTATTAGTGTGGAAAAAACACTTTTTGCACTTGTGATAGTGTTGAAAAACCACTTTTCGCCCTTGTGTTAGTGTTGAAAAACCACTTTTCGCACTTGTGTTAGTGTTGAAAAACCACTTTTCGCACTTGTGTTGGTGCAGGAAACCACTTTTGCACTTGTATTAGTGTGGAAAATACACTTTTAGCACTTGTGTTAGTGTTGAAAAACCACTTTTCGCACTTGTGTTAGTGTTGAAAAACCACTTTTCGCACTTGTGTTAGTGTTTAAAAACCACTTTTCGCACTTGTGTTAGTGTTGAAAAACCACTTTTCGCACTTGTGTTGGTGCAGGAAACCACTTTTGCACTTGTATTAGTGTGGAAAAAACACTTTTTGCACTTGTGATAGTGTTGAAAAACCACTTTTCGCACTTGTGTTAGTGTTGAAAAACCACTTTTCGCACTTGAGTTAGTGTTGAAAAACCACTTTTCGCACTTGTGTTGGTGCAGGAAACCACTTTTGCACTTGTATTAGTGTGAAAAAATACTTTTCGCACTTGTGTTATTGTTGAAAAACCACTTTTCACACTTGCGTTAGTGTTGAAAAACCACTTTTCGCACTTGTGTTAGTGTTGAAAAACCACTTTTCGCACTTGTGTTGGTGCAGGAAACCACTTTTGCACTTGTATTAGTGTGGAAAAAACACTTTTCGCACTTGTGTTAGTGTTGAAAACACTTTTCGCACTTGTGTTAGTGTTGAAAAACCACTTTTCGCACTTGTGTTAGTGTGAAAAACCACTTTTCGCACTTGTGTTGGTGCAGGAAACCACTTTTGCACTTGTATTAGTGTGGAAAAAACACTTTTCGCACTTGTGTTAGTGTTGAAAAACCACTTTTCGCACTTGTGTTAGTGTTGAAAAACCACTTTTTGCACTTGTGTTAGTGTTGAAAAATCACTTTTCGCACTTGTGTTGGTGCAGGAAACCACTTTTGCACTTGTATTAGTGTGGAAAAAACACTTTTCGCACTTGTGTTAGTGTTGAAAAACCACTTTTCGCACTTGTGTGGTGCAGGAAACCACTTTTGCACTTGTATTAGTGTGGAAAAAACACTTTTTGCACTTGTGATAGTGTGAAAAACCACTTTTGGCACTTGTGTTAGTGTTGAAAAACCACTTTTCGCACTTGTGTTGGTGCAGGAAACCACATTTGCACTTGTATTAGTGTGGAAAAAACACTTTTTGCACTTGTGTTAGTGTTGAAAAACCACTTTTTGCCCTTGTGTTAGTGTTGAAAAATCACTTTTCGCACTTGTGTTGGTGCAGGAAACCACTTTTGCACTTGTATTAGTGTGGAAAAAACACTTTTCGCACTTGTGTTAGTGTTGAAAAACCACTTTTCGCACTTGTGTTAGTGTTGAAAACCACTTTTCGCACTTGTGTTAGTGTTGAAAAACCACTTTTCGCACTTGTGTTGGTGCAGGAAACCACTTTTGCACTTGTATTAGTGTGGAAAAACACTTTTCGCACTTGTGTTAGTGTTGAAAAACCACTTTTCGCACTTGTGTTAGTGTTGAAAAACCACTTTTCGCACTTGCGTTAGTGTTGAAAAACCACTTTTCGCACTTGTGTTGGTGCAGGAAACCACTTTTGCACTTGTATTAGTGTGGAAAAAACACTTTTCGCACTTGTGTTAGTGTTGAAAAACCACTTTTCGCACTTGTGTTAGTGTTGAAAAACCACTTTTCGCACTTGTGTTAGTGTTGAAAAACCACTTTTCGCACTTGTGTTGGTGCAGGAAACCACTTTTGCACTTGTATTAGTGTGGAAAAAACACTTTTCGCACTTGTGTTAGTGTTGAAAAACCACTTTTCGCACTTGTGTTAGTGTTGAAAAACCACTTTTCGCACTTGAGTTGGTGCAGGAAACCACTTTTGCACTTGTATTAGTGTGGAAAAAAACACTTTTCGCACTTGTGTTAGTGTTGAAAAACCACTTTTCGCACTTGTGTTGGTGCAGGAAACCACTTTTGCACTTGTATTAGTGTGGAAAAAACACTTTTTGCACTTGTGATAGTGTTGAAAAACCACTTTTCGCACTTGTGTTAGTGTTGAAAAACCACTTTTCGCACTTGAGTTAGTGTTGAAAAACCACTTTTCGCACTTGTGTTGGTGCAGGAACCACTTTTGCACTTGTATTAGTGTGGAAAAAACACTTTTCGCACTTGTGTTAGTGTTGAAAAACCACTTTTCGCACTTGTGTTAGTGTTGAAAAACCACTTTTCGCACTTGCGTTAGTGTTGAAAAACCACTTTTCGCACTTGTGTTGGTGCAGGAAACCACTTTTGCACTTGTATTAGTGTGGAAAAAACACTTTTCGCACTTGTGTTAGTGTTGAAAAACCACTTTTCGCACTTGTGTTAGTGTTGAAAAACCACTTTTCGCACTTGTGTTAGTGTTGAAAAACCACTTTTCGCACTTGTGTTGGTGCAGGAAACCACTTTTGCACTTGTATTAGTGTGGAAAAAACACTTTTCGCACTTGTGTTAGTGTTGAAAAACCACTTTTCGCACTTGTGTTAGTGTTGAAAAACCACTTTTCGCACTTGAGTTGGTGCAGGAAACCACTTTTGCACTTGTATTAGTGTGGAAAAAACACTTTTCGCACTTGTGTTAGTGTTGAAAAACCACTTTTCGCACTTGTGTTGGTGCAGGAACCACTTTTGCACTTGTATTAGTGTGGAAAAAACACTTTTTGCACTTGTGATAGTGTTGAAAAACCACTTTTCGCACTTGTGTTAGTGTTGAAAAACCACTTTTCGCACTTGAGTTAGTGTTGAAAAACCACTTTTCGCACTTGTGTTGGTGCAGGAAACCACTTTTGCACTTGTATTAGTGTGGAAAAAATACTTTTCGCACTTGTGTTATTGTTGAAAAACCACTTTTCACACTTGTGTTAGTGTTGAAAAACCACTTTTCGCACTTGTGTTAGTGTTGAAAAACCACTTTTCGCACTTGTGTTGGTGCAGGAAACCACTTTTGCACTTGTATTAGTGTGGAAAAAACACTTTTCGCACTTGTGTTAGTGTTGAAAAACCACTTTTCGCACTTGTGTTAGTGTTGAAAAACCACTTTTCGCACTTGTGTTGGTGCAGGAAACCACTTTTGCACTTGTATTAGTGTGGAAAAAACACTTTTCGCACTTGTGTTAGTGTTGAAAAACCACTTTTCGCACTTGTGTTAGTGTTGAAAAACCACTTTTCGCACTTGAGTTAGTGTTGAAAAACCACTTTTCGCACTTGTGTTGGTGCAGGAAACCACTTTTGCACTTGTATTAGTGTGGAAAAAACACTTTTCGCACTTGTGTTAGTGTTGAAAAACCACTTTTCGCACTTGTGTTAGTGTTGAAAAACCACTTTTCGCACTTGTGTTAGTGTTGAAAAACCACTTTTCGCACTTGTGTTGGTGCAGGAAACCACTTTTGCACTTGTATTAGTGTGGAAAAAACACTTTTCGCACTTGTGTTAGTGTTGAAAAACCACTTTTCGCACTTGTGTTAGTGTTGAAAAACCACTTTTCGCACTTGTGTTGGTGCAGGAAACCACTTTTGCACTTGTATTAGTGTGGAAAAAACACTTTTCGCACTTGTGTTAGTGTTGAAAAACCACTTTTCGCACTTGTGTTGGTGCAGGAAACCACTTTTGCACTTGTATTAGTGTGGTAAAAACACTTTTCGCACTTGTGTTAGTGTTGAAAAACCACTTTTCGCACTTGTGTTAGTGTTGAAAAACCACTTTCGCACTTGTGTTAGTGTTGAAAAACCACTTTTCGCACTTGTGTTGGTGCAGGAAACCACTTTTGCACTTGTATTAGTGTGGAAAAAACACTTTTCGCACTTGTGTTAGTGTTGAAAAACCACTTTTCGCACTTGTGTTAGTGTTGAAAAACCACTTTTCGCACTTGTGTTAGTGTTGAAAAACCACTTTTCGCACTTGTGTTGGTGCAGGAAACCACTTTTGCACTTGTATTAGTGTGGAAAAAACACTTTTTGCACTTGTGATAGTGTTGAAAACCACTTTTCGCACTTGTGTTAGTGTTGAAAAACCACTTTTCGCACTTGTGTTAGTGTTGAAAAACCACTTTTCGCACTTGTGTTGGTGCAGGAAACCACTTTTGCACTTGTATTAGTGTGGAAAAAACACTTTTTGCACTTGTGATAGTGTTGAAAAACCACTTTTCACACTTGTGTTAGTGTTGAAAAACCACTTTTGGCACTTGTGTTAGTGTTGAAAAACCACTTTTCGCACTTGTGTTGGTGCAGGAAACCACTTTTTCACTTGTATTAGTGTGGAAAAAACACTTTTCGCACTTGTGTTGGTGTTGAAAACCACTTTTCGCACTTGTGTTAGTGTTGAAAACCACTTTTCGCACTTGTGTTAGTGTTGAAAAACCACTTTTCGCACTTGTGTTGGTGCAGGAAACCACTTTTGCACTTGTATTAGTGTGGAAAAAAACACTTTTCGCACTTGTGTTAGTGTTGAAAAACCACTTTTCGCACTTGTGTTGGTGCAGGAAACCACTTTTGCACTTGTATTAGTGTGGAAAAACACTTTTCGCACTTGTGTTAGTGTTGAAAAATCACTTTTCGCACTTGTGTTAGTGTTGAAAAACCTCTTTTCGCACTTGTGTTGGTGCAGGAAACCACTTTTGCACTTGTATTAGTGTGGAAAAAACACTTTTCGCACTTGTGTTAGTGTTGAAAAACCACTTTTCGCAGTTGTGTTAGTGTTGAAAAACCACTTTTCGCACTTGTGTTAGTGTTGAAAAACCACTTTTCGCACTTGTGTTGGTGCAGGAAACCACTTTTGCACTTGTATTAGTGTGGAAAAAACACTTTTCGCACTTGTGTTAGTGTTGAAAAACCACTTTTCGCACTTGTGTTAGTGTTGAAAAACCACTTTTCGCACTTGTGTTAGTGTTGAAAAACCACTTTTCGCACTTGTGTTGGTGCAGGAAACCACTTTTGCACTTGTATTAGTGTGGAAAAAACCACTTTTCGCACTTGTGTTAGTGTTGAAAAACCACTTTTCGCACTTGTGTTAGTGTTGAAAAACCACTTTTTGCACTTGTGTTAGTGTTGAAAAACCACTTTTCGCACTTGTGTTGGTGCAGGAAACCACATTTGCACTTGTATTAGTGTGGAAAAAACACTTTTTGCACTTGTGATAGTGTTGAAAAACCACTTTTGGCACTTGTGTTAGTGTTGAAAAACCACTTTTCGCACTTGTGTTGGTGCAGGAAACCACATTTGCACTTGTATTAGTGTGGAAAAAACACTTTTTGCACTTGTGATAGTGTTGAAAAACCACTATTGGCACTTGTGTTAGTGTTGAAAAACCACTTTTCGCACTTGTGTTGGTGCAGGAAACCACATTTGCACTTGTATTAGTGTGGAAAAAACACTTTTTGCACTTGTGTTAGTGTTGAAAAACCACTTTTTGCCCTTGTGTTAGTGTTGAAAAATCACTTTTCGCACTTGTGTTGGTGCAGGAAACCACTTTTGCACTTGTATTAGTGTGGAAAAAACACTTTTCGCACTTGTGTTAGTGTTGAAAAACCACTTTTCGCACTTGTGTTAGTGTTGAAAAACCACTTTTCGCACTTGTGTTAGTGTTGAAAAACCACTTTTCGCACTTGTGTTGGTGCAGGAAACCACTTTTGCACTTGTATTAGTGTGGAAAAAACACTTTTCGCACTTGTGTTAGTGTTGAAAAACCACTTTTCGCACTTGTGTTAGTGTTGAAAAACCACTTTTCGCACTTGCGTTAGTGTTGAAAAACCACTTTTCGCACTTGTGTTGGTGCAGGAAACCACTTTTGCACTTGTATTAGTGTGGAAAAAACACTTTTCGCACTTGTGTTAGTGTTGAAAAACCACTTTTCGCACTTGTGTTAGTGTTGAAAAACCACTTTTCGCACTTGTGTTAGTGTTGAAAAACCACTTTTCGCACTTGTGTTGGTGCAGGAAACCACTTTTGCACTTGTATTAGTGTGGAAAAAACACTTTTCGCACTTGTGTTAGTGTTGAAAAACCACTTTTCGCACTTGTGTTAGTGTTGAAAAACCACTTTTCGCACTTGAGTTGGTGCAGGAAACCACTTTTGCACTTGTATTAGTGTGGAAAAAACACTTTTCGCACTTGTGTTAGTGTTGAAAAACCACTTTTCGCACTTGTGTTGGTGCAGGAAACCACTTTTGCACTTGTATTAGTGTGGAAAAAACACTTTTTGCACTTGTGATAGTGTTGAAAAACCACTTTTCGCACTTGTGTTAGTGTTGAAAAACCACTTTTCGCACTTGAGTTAGTGTTGAAAAACCACTTTTCGCACTTGTGTTGGTGCAGGAAACCACTTTTGCACTTGTATTAGTGTGGAAAAAATACTTTTCGCACTTGTGTTATTGTTGAAAAACCACTTTTCACACTTGTGTTAGTGTTGAAAAACCACTTTTCGCACTTGTGTTAGTGTTGAAAAACCACTTTTCGCACTTGTGTTGGTGCAGGAAACCACTTTTGCACTTGTATTAGTGTGGAAAAAACACTTTTCGCACTTGTGTTAGTGTTGAAAAACCACTTTTCGCACTTGTGTTAGTGTTGAAAAACCACTTTTCGCACTTGAGTTAGTGTTGAAAAACCACTTTTCGCACTTGTGTTGGTGCAGGAAACCACTGTTGCACTTGTATTAGTGTGGAAATAACACTTTTCGCACTTGTGTTAGTGTTGAAAAACCACTTTTCGCACTTGTGTTAGTGTTGAAAAACCACTTTTCGCACTTGTGTTAGTGTTGAAAAACCACTTTTCGCACTTGTGTTGGTGCAGGAAACCACTTTTGCACTTGTATTAGTGTGGAAAAAACACTTTTCGCACTTGTGTTAGTGTTGAAAAACCACTTTTCGCACTTGTGTTAGTGTTGAAAAACCACTTTTCGCACTTGTGTTGGTGCAGGAAACCACTTTTGCACTTGTATTAGTGTGGAAAAAACACTTTTCGCACTTGTGTTAGTGTTGAAAAACCACTTTTCGCACTTGTGTTGGTGCAGGAAACCACTTTTGCACTTGTATTAGTGTGGAAAAAACACTTTTCGCACTTGTGTTAGTGTTGAAAAACCACTTTTTGCACGTGTGTTAGTGTTGAAAAACCACTTTTCGCACTTATGTTGGTGCAGGAAACCACTTTTGCACTTGTATTAGTGTGGAAAAAACACTTTTTGCACTTGTGATAGTGTTGAAAAACCACTTTTCGCCCTTGTGTTAGTGTTGAAAAACCACTTTTCGCACTTGTGTTAGTGTTGAAAAACCACTTTTCGCACTTGTGTTGGTGCAGGAAACCACTTTTGCACTTGTATTAGTGTGGAAAATACACTTTTAGCACTTGTGTTAGTGTTGAAAAACCACTTTTCGCACTTGTGTTAGTGTTGAAAAACCACTTTTCGCACTTGTGTTAGTGTTTAAAAACCACTTTTCGCACTTGTGTTAGTGTTGAAAAACCACTTTTCGCACTTGTGTTGGTGCAGGAAACCACTTTTGCACTTGTATTAGTGTGGAAAAAACACTTTTTGCACTTGTGATAGTGTTGAAAAACCACTTTTCGCACTTGTGTTAGTGTTGAAAAACCACTTTTCGCACTTGAGTTAGTGTTGAAAAACCACTTTTCGCACTTGTGTTGGTGCAGGAAACCACTTTTGCACTTGTATTAGTGTGGAAAAAATACTTTTCGCACTTGTGTTATTGTTGAAAAACCACTTTTCACACTTGCGTTAGTGTTGAAAACCCACTTTTCGCACTTGTGTTAGTGTTGAAAAACCACTTTTCGCACTTGTGTTGGTGCAGGAAACCACTTTTGCACTTGTATTAGTGTGGAAAAAACACTTTTCGCACTTGTGTTAGTGTTGAAAAACCACTTTTCGCACTTGTGTTAGTGTTGAAAAACCACTTTTCGCACTTGTGTTAGTGTTGAAAAACCACTTTTCGCACTTGTGTTGGTGCAGGAAACCACTTTTGCACTTGTATTAGTGTGGAAAAAACACTTTTCGCACTTGTGTTAGTGTTGAAAAACCACTTTTCGCACTTGTGTTAGTGTTGAAAAACCACTTTTTGCACTTGTGTTAGTGTTGAAAAATCACTTTTCGCACTTGTGTTGGTGCAGGAAACCACTTTTGCACTTGTATTAGTGTGGAAAAAACACTTTTCGCACTTGTGTTAGTGTGAAAAACCACTTTTCGCACTTGTGTTGGTGCAGGAAACCACTTTTGCACTTGTATTAGTGTGGAAAAAAACACTTTTTGCACTTGTGATAGTGTTGAAAAACCACTTTTGGCACTTGTGTTAGTGTTGAAAAACCACTTTTCGCACTTGTGTTGGTGCAGGAAACCACATTTGCACTTGTATTAGTGTGGAAAAAACACTTTTTGCACTTGTGTTAGTGTTGAAAAACCACTTTTTGCCCTTGTGTTAGTGTTGAAAAATCACTTTTCGCACTTGTGTTGGTGCAGGAAACCACTTTTGCACTTGTATTAGTGTGGAAAAAACACTTTTCGCACTTGTGTTAGTGTTGAAAAACCACTTTTCGCACTTGTGTTAGTGTTGAAAAACCACTTTTCGCACTTGTGTTAGTGTTGAAAAACCACTTTTCGCACTTGTGTTGGTGCAGGAAACCACTTTTGCACTTGTATTAGTGTGGAAAAAACACTTTTCGCACTTGTGTTAGTGTTGAAAAACCACTTTTCGCACTTGTGTTAGTGTTGAAAAACCACTTTTCGCACTTGCGTTAGTGTTGAAAAACCACTTTTCGCACTTGTGTTGGTGCAGGAAACCACTTTTGCACTTGTATTAGTGTGGAAAAAACACTTTTCGCACTTGTGTTAGTGTTGAAAAACCACTTTTCGCACTTGTGTTAGTGTTGAAAAACCACTTTTCGTACTTGTGTTAGTGTTGAAAAACCACTTTTCGCACTTGTGTTGGTGCAGGAAACCACTTTTGCACTTGTATTAGTGTGGAAAAAACACTTTTCGCACTTGTGTTAGTGTTGAAAAACCACTTTTCGCACTTGTGTTAGTGTTGAAAAACCACTTTTCGCACTTGAGTTGGTGCAGGAAACCACTTTTGCACTTGTATTAGTGTGGAAAAAACACTTTTCGCACTTGTGTTAGTGTTGAAAAACCACTTTTCGCACTTGTGTTGGTGCAGGAAACCACTTTTGCACTTGTATTAGTGTGGAAAAAACACTTTTTGCACTTGTGATAGTGTTGAAAAACCACTTTTCGCACTTGTGTTAGTGTTGAAAAACCACTTTTCGCACTTGAGTTAGTGTTGAAAAACCACTTTTCGCACTTGTGTTGGTGCAGGAAACCACTTTTGCACTTGTATTAGTGTGGAAAAAATACTTTTCGCACTTGTGTTATTGTTGAAAAACCACTTTTCACACTTGTGTTAGTGTTGAAAAACCACTTTTCGCACTTGTGTTAGTGTTGAAAAACCACTTTTCGCACTTGTGTTGGTGCAGGAAACCACTTTTGCACTTGTATTAGTGTGGAAAAAACACTTTTCGCACTTGTGTTAGTGTTGAAAAACCACTTTTCGCACTTGTGTTAGTGTTGAAAAACCACTTTTCGCACTTGAGTTAGTGTTGAAAAACCACTTTTCGCACTTGTGTTGGTGCAGGAAACCACTGTTGCACTTGTATTAGTGTGGAAATAACACTTTTCGCACTTGTGTTAGTGTTGAAAAACCACTTTTCGCACTTGTGTTAGTGTTGAAAAACCACTTTTCGCACTTGTGTTAGTGTTGAAAAACCACTTTTCGCACTTGTGTTGGTGCAGGAAACCACTTTTGCACTTGTATTAGTGTGGAAAAAACACTTTTCGCACTTGTGTTAGTGTTGAAAAACCACTTTTCGCACTTGTGTTAGTGTTGAAAAACCACTTTTCGCACTTGTGTTGGTGCAGGAAACCACTTTTGCACTTGTATTAGTGTGGAAAAAACACTTTTCGCACTTGTGTTAGTGTTGAAAAACCACTTTTCAAAATTGTGTTGGTGCAGGAAACCACTTTTGCACTTGTATTAGTGTGGAAAAAACACTTTTCGCACTTGTGTTAGTGTTGAAAAACCACTTTTTGCACGTGTGTTAGTGTTGAAAAACCACTTTTCGCACTTATGTTGGTGCAGGAAACCACTTTTGCACTTGTATTAGTGTGGAAAAAACACTTTTTGCACTTGTGATAGTGTTGAAAAACCACTTTTCGCCCTTGTGTTAGTGTTGAAAAACCACTTTTCGCACTTGTGTTAGTGTTGAAAAACCACTTTTCGCACTTGTGTTGGTGCAGGAAACCACTTTTGCACTTGTATTAGTGTGGAAAATACACTTTTAGCACTTGTGTTAGTGTTGAAAAACCACTTTTCGCACTTGTGTTAGTGTTGAAAAACCACTTTTCGCATTTGTGTTAGTGTTTAAAAACCACTTTTCGCACTTGTGTTAGTGTTGAAAAACCACTTTTCGCACTTGTGTTGGTGCAGGAAACCACTTTTGCACTTGTATTAGTGTGGAAAAAACACTTTTTGCACTTGTGATAGTGTTGAAAAACCACTTTTCGCACTTGTGTTAGTGTTGAAAAACCACTTTTCGCACTTGAGTTAGTGTTGAAAAACCACTTTTCGCACTTGTGTTGGTGCAGGAAACCACTTTTGCACTTGTATTAGTGTGGAAAAAATACTTTTCGCACTTGTGTTATTGTTGAAAAACCACTTTTCACACTTGCGTTAGTGTTGAAAAACCACTTTTCGCACTTGTGTTAGTGTTGAAAAACCACTTTTCGCACTTGTGTTGGTGCAGGAAACCACTTTTGCACTTGTATTAGTGTGGAAAAAACACTTTTCGCACTTGTGTTAGTGTTGAAAAACCACTTTTCGCACTTGTGTTAGTGTTGAAAAACCACTTTTCGCACTTGTGTTAGTGTTGAAAAACCACTTTTCGCACTTGTGTTGGTGCAGGAAACCACTTTTGCACTTGTATTAGTGTGGAAAAAACACTTTTCGCACTTGTGTTAGTGTTGAAAAACCACTTTTCGCACTTGTGTTAGTGTTGAAAAACCACTTTTTGCACTTGTGTTAGTGTTGAAAAATCACTTTTCGCACTTGTGTTGGTGCAGGAAACCACTTTTGCACTTGTATTAGTGTGGAAAAAACACTTTTCGCACTTGTGTTAGTGTTGAAAAACCACTTTTCGCACTTGTGTTAGTGTTGAAAAACCACTTTTCGCACTTGTGTTAGTGTTGAAAAACCACTTTTCGCACTTGTGTTGGTGCAGGAAACCACTTTTGCACTTGTATTAGTGTGGAAAAAACACTTTTCGCACTTGTGTTAGTGTTGAAAAACCACTTTTCGCACTTGTGTTAGTGTTGAAAAACCACTTTTCCCACTTGAGTTGGTGCAGGAAACCACTTTTGCACTTGTATTAGTGTGGAAAAAACACTTTTCGCACTTGTGTTAGTGTTGAAAAACCACTTTTCGCACTTGTGTTGGTGCAGGAAACCACTTTTGCACTTGTATTAGTGTGGAAAAAACACTTTTTGCACTTGTGATAGTGTTGAAAAACCATTTTTCGCACTTGTGTTAGTGTTGAAAAACCACTTTTCGCACTTGAGTTAGTGTTGAAAAACCACTTTTCGCACTTGTGTTGGTGCAGGAAACCACTTTTGCACTTGTATTAGTGTGGAAAAAATACTTTTCGCACTTGTGTTATTGTTGAAAAACCACTTTTCACACTTGTGTTAGTGTTGAAAAACCACTTTTCGCACTTGTGTTAGTGTTGAAAAACCACTTTTCGCACTTGTGTTGGTGCAGGAAACCACTTTTGCACTTGTATTAGTGTGGAAAAAACACTTTTCGCACTTGTGTTAGTGTTGAAAAACCACTTTTCGCACTTGTGTTAGTGTTGAAAAACCACTTTTCGCACTTGAGTTAGTGTTGAAAAACCACTTTTCGCACTTGTGTTGGTGCAGGAAACCACTGTTGCACTTGTATTAGTGTGGAAATAACACTTTTCGCACTTGTGTTAGTGTTGAAAAACCACTTTTCGCACTTGTGTTAGTGTTGAAAAACCACTTTTCGCACTTGTGTTAGTGTTGAAAAACCACTTTTCGCACTTGTGTTGGTGCAGGAAACCACTTTTGCACTTGTATTAGTGTGGAAAAAACACTTTTCGCACTTGTGTTAGTGTTGAAAAACCACTTTTCGCACTTGTGTTAGTGTTGAAAAACCACTTTTCGCACTTGTGTTGGTGCAGGAAACCACTTTTGCACTTGTATTAGTGTGGAAAAAACACTTTTCGCACTTGTGTTAGTGTTGAAAAACCACTTTTCGCACTTGTGTTGGTGCAGGAAACCACTTTTGCACTTGTATTAGTGTGGAAAAAACACTTTTCGCACTTGTGTTAGTGTTGAAAAACCACTTTTTGCACGTGTGTTAGTGTTGAAAAACCACTTTTCGCACTTATGTTGGTGCAGGAAACCACTTTTGCACTTGTATTAGTGTGGAAAAAACACTTTTTGCACTTGTGATAGTGTTGAAAAACCACTTTTCGCCCTTGTGTTAGTGTTGAAAAACCACTTTTCGCACTTGTGTTAGTGTTGAAAAACCACTTTTCGCACTTGTGTTGGTGCAGGAAACCACTTTTGCACTTGTATTAGTGTGGAAAATACACTTTTAGCACTTGTGTTAGTGTTGAAAAACCACTTTTCGCACTTGTGTTAGTGTTGAAAAACCACTTTTCGCACTTGTGTTAGTGTTTAAAAACCACTTTTCGCACTTGTGTTAGTGTTGAAAAACCACTTTTCGCACTTGTGTTGGTGCAGGAAACCACTTTTGCACTTGTATTAGTGTGGAAAAAACACTTTTTGCACTTGTGATAGTGTTGAAAAACCACTTTTCGCACTTGTGTTAGTGTTCAAAAACCACTTTTCGCACTTGAGTTAGTGTTGAAAAACCACTTTTCGCACTTGTGTTGGTGCAGGAAACCACTTTTGCACTTGTATTAGTGTGGAAAAAATACTTTTCGCACTTGTGTTATTGTTGAAAAACCACTTTTCACACTTGCGTTAGTGTTGAAAAACCACTTTTCGCACTTGTGTTAGTGTTGAAAAACCACTTTTCGCACTTGTGTTGGTGCAGGAAACCACTTTTGCACTTGTATTAGTGTGGAAAAAACACTTTTCGCACTTGTGTTAGTGTTGAAAAACCACTTTTCGCACTTGTGTTAGTGTTGAAAAACCACTTTTCGCACTTGTGTTAGTGTTGAAAAACCACTTTTCGCACTTGTGTTGGTGCAGGAAACCACTTTTGCACTTGTATTAGTGTGGAAAAAACACTTTTCGCACTTGTGTTAGTGTTGAAAAACCACTTTTCGCACTTGTGTTAGTGTTGAAAAACCACTTTTTGCACTTGTGTTAGTGTTGAAAAATCACTTTTCGCACTTGTGTTGGTGCAGGAAACCACTTTTGCACTTGTATTAGTGTGGAAAAAACACTTTTCGCACTTGTGTTAGTGTTGAAAAACCACTTTTCGCACTTGTGTTAGTGTTGAAAAACCACTTTTCGCACTTGTGTTAGTGTTGAAAAACCACTTTTCGCACTTGTGTTGGTGCAGGAAACCACTTTTGCACTTGTATTAGTGTGGAAAAAACACTTTTTGCACTTGTGTTAGTGTTGAAAAACCACTTTTCGCACTTGTGTTAGTGTTGAAAAATCACTTTTCGCACTTGTGTTGTTGCAGGAAACCACTTTTGCACTTGTATTAGTGTGGAAAAAACAATTTTCGCACTTGTGTTAGTGTTGAAAAACCACTTTTCGCACTTGTGTTAGTGTTGAAAAACCACTTTTCGCACTTGTGTTAGTGTTGAAAAACCACTTTTCGCACTTGTGTTGGTGCAGGAAACCACTTTTGCACTTGTATTAGTGTGGAAAAAACACTTTTCGCACTTGTGTTAGTGTTGAAAAACCACTTTTCGCACTTGTGTTAGTGTTGAAAAACCACTTTTCGCACTTGTGTTAGTGTTGAAAAACCACTTTTCGCACTTGTGTTGGTGCAGGAAACCACTTTTGCACTTGTATTAGTGTGGAAAAAACACTTTTCGCACTTGTGTTAGTGTTGAAAAACCACTTTTCGCACTTGTGTTAGTGTTGAAAAACCACTTTTCGCACTTGAGTTGGTGCAGGAAACCACTTTTGCACTTGTATTAGTGTGGAAAAAACACTTTTCGCACTTGTGTTAGTGTTGAAAAACCACTTTTCGCACTTGTGTTGGTGCAGGAAACCACTTTTGCACTTGTATTAGTGTGGAAAAAACACTTTTTGCACTTGTGATAGTGTTGAAAAACCACTTTTCGCACTTGTGTTAGTGTTGAAAAACCACTTTTCGCACTTGAGTTAGTGTTGAAAAACCACTTTTCGCACTTGTGTTGGTGCAGGAAACCACTTTTGCACTTGTATTAGTGTGGAAAAAACACTTTTTGCACTTGTGATAGTGTTGAAAAACCACTTTTCGCACTTGTGTTAGTGTTGAAAAACCACTTTTCGCACTTGAGTTAGTGTTGAAAAACCACTTTTCGCACTTGTGTTGGTGCAGGAAACCACTTTTGCACTTGTATTAGTGTGGAAAAAATACTTTTCGCACTTGTGTTATTGTTGAAAAACCACTTTTCACACTTGCGTTAGTGTTGAAAAACCACTTTTCACACTTGTGTTAGTGTTGAAAAACCACTTTTCGCACTTGTGTTGGTGCAGGAAACCACTTTTGCACTTGTATTAGTGTGGAAAAAACACTTTTTGCACTTGTGTTAGTGTTGAAAAACCACTTTTCGCACTTGTGTTAGTGTTGAAAAATCACTTTTCGCACTTGTATTGGTGCAGGAAACCACTTTTGCACTTGTATTAGTGTGGAAAAAACAATTTTCGCACTTGTGTTAGTGTTGAAAAACCACTTTTCGCACTTGTGTTAGTGTTGAAAAACCACTTTTCGCACTTGTGTTAGTGTTGAAAAACCACTTTTCGCACTTGTGTTGGTGCAGGAAACCACTTTTGCACTTGTATTAGTGTGGAAAAAACACTTTTCGCACTTGTGTTAGTGTTGAAAAACCACTTTTCGCACTTGTGTTAGTGTTGAAAAACCACTTTTCGCACTTGCGTTAGTGTTGAAAAACCACTTTTCGCACTTGTGTTGGTGCAGGAAACCACTTTTGCACTTGTATTAGTGTGGAAAAAACACTTTTCGCACTTGTGTTAGTGTTGAAAAACCACTTTTCGCACTTGTGTTAGTGTTGAAAAACCACTTTTCGCACTTGTGTTAGTGTTGAAAAACCACTTTTCGCACTTGTGTTGGTGCAGGAAACCACTTTTGCACTTGTATTAGTGTGGAAAAAACACTTTTCGCACTTGTGTTAGTGTTGAAAAACCACTTTTCGCACTTGTGTTAGTGTTGAAAAACCACTTTTCGCACTTGAGTTGGTGCAGGAAACCACTTTTGCATTTGTATTAGTGTGGAAAAAACACTTTTCGCACTTGTGTTAGTGTTGAAAAACCACTTTTCGCACTTGTGTTGGTGCAGGAAACCACTTTTGCACTTGTATTAGTGTGGAAAAAACACTTTTTGCACTTGTGATAGTGTTGAAAAACCACTTTTCGCACTTGTGTTAGTGTTGAAAAACCACTTTTCGCACTTGAGTTAGTGTTGAAAAACCACTTTTCGCACTTGTGTTGGTGCAGGAAACCACTTTTGCACTTGTATTAGTGTGGAAAAAATACTTTTCGCACTTGTGTTGGTGCAGGAAATCACTTTTGCACTTGTATTAGTGTGGAAAAAACACTTTTCGCACTTGTGTTAGTGTTGAAAAACCACTTTTTGCACGTGTGTTAGTGTTGAAAAACCACTTTTCGCACTTATGTTGGTGCAGGAAACCACTTTTGCACTTGTATTAGTGTGGAAAAAACACTTTTTGCACTTGTGATAGTGTTGAAAAACCACTTTTCGCCCTTGTGTTAGTGTTGAAAAACCACTTTTCGCACTTGTGTTAGTGTTGAAAAACCACTTTTCGCACTTGTGTTGGTGCAGGAAACCACTTTTGCACTTGTATTAGTGTGGAAAAAACACTTTTTGCACTTGTGATAGTGTTGAAAAACCACTTTTTGCACTTGTGTTAGTGTTGAAAAACCACTTTTCGCACTTGTGTTAGTGTTGAAAAACCACTTTTCGCACTTGTGTTGGTGCAGGAAACCACTTTTGCACTTGTATTAGTGTGGAAAATACACTTTTCGCACTTGTGTTAGTGTTGAAAAACCACTTTTCGCACTTGTGTTAGTGTTGAAAAACCACTTTTCGCACTTGTGTTAGTGTTTAAAAACCACTTTTCGCACTTGTGTTAGTGTTGAAAAACCACTTTTCGCACTTGTGTTGGTGCAGGAAACCACTTTTGCACTTGTATTAGTGTGGAAAAAACACTTTTTGCACTTGTGATAGTGTTGAAAAACCACTTTTTGCACTTGTGTTAGTGTTGAAAAACCACTTTTCGCACTTGAGTTAGTGTTGAAAAACCACTTTTCGCACTTGTGTTGGTGCAGGAAACCACTTTTGCACTTGTATTAGTGTGGAAAAAATACTTTTCGCACTTGTGTTATTGTTGAAAAACCACTTTTCACACTTGTGTTAGTGTTGAAAAACCACTTTTCGCACTTGTGTTAGTGTTGAAAAACCACTTTTCGCACTTGTGTTGGTGCAGGAAACCACTTTTGCACTTGTATTAGTGTGGAAAAAACACTTTTCGCACTTGTGTTAGTGTTGAAAAACCACTTTTCGCACTTGTGTTAGTGTTGAAAAACCACTTTTCGCACTTGTGTTAGTGTTGAAAAACCACTTTTCGCACTTGTGTTGGTGCAGGAAACCACTTTTGCACTTGTATTAGTGTGGAAAAAACACTTTTCGCACTTGTGTTAGTGTTGAAAAACCACTTTTCGCACTTGTGTTAGTGTTGAAAAACCACTTTTTGCACTTGTGTTAGTGTTGAAAAATCACTTTTCGCACTTGTGTTGGTGCAGGAAACCACTTTTGCACTTGTATTAGTGTGGAAAAAACACTTTTCGCACTTGTGTTAGTGTTGAAAAACCACTTTTCGCACTTGTGTTAGTGTTGAAAAACCACTTTTCGCACTTGTGTTAGTGTTGAAAAACCACTTTTCGCACTTGTGTTGGTGCAGGAAACCACTTTTGCACTTGTATTAGTGTGGAAAAAACACTTTTCGCACTTGTGTTAGTGTTGAAAAACCACTTTTCGCACTTGTGTTAGTGTTGAAAAACCACTTTTCGCACTTGAGTTAGTGTTGAAAAACCACTTTTCGCACTTGTGTTGGTGCAGGAAACCACTTTTGCACTTGTATTAGTGTGGAAAAAACACTTTTCGCACTTGTGTTAGTGTTGAAAAACCACTTTTCGCACTTGTGTTAGTGTTGAAAAACCACTTTTCGCACTTGTGTTAGTGTTGAAAAACCACTTTTCGCACTTGTGTTGGTGCAGGAAACCACTTTTGCACTTGTATTAGTGTGGAAAAAACACTTTTCGCACTTGTGTTAGTGTTGAAAAACCACTTTTCGCACTTGTGTTGGTGCAGGAAACCACTTTTGCACTTGTATTAGTGTGGAAAAAACACTTTTCGCACTTGTGTTAGTGTTGAAAAACCACTTTTCGCACTTGTGTTAGTGTTGAAAAACCACTTTTCGCACTTGTGTTAGTGTTGAAAAACCACTTTTCGCACTTGTGTTGGTGCAGGAAACCACTTTTGCACTTGTATTAGTGTGGAAAAAACACTTTTCGCACTTGTGTTAGTGTTGAAAACCACTTTTCGCACTTGTGTTAGTGTTGAAAAACCACTTTTCGCACTTGTGTTAGTGTTGAAAAACCACTTTTCGCACTTGTGTTGGTGCAGGGAACCACTTTTGCACTTGTATTAGTGTGGAAAAAACACTTTTTGCACTTGTGATAGTGTTGAAAAACCACTTTTCGCACTTGTGTTAGTGTTGAAAAACCACTTTTCGCACTTGTGTTAGTGTTGAAAAACCACTTTTCGCACTTGTGTTGGTGCAGGAAACCACTTTTGCACTTGTATTAGTGTGGAAAAAACACTTTTTGCACTTGTGATAGTGTTGAAAAACCACTTTTCACACTTGTGTTAGTGTTGAAAAACCACTTTTCGCACTTGTGTTAGTGTTGAAAAACCACTTTTCGCACTTGTGTTGGTGCAGGAAACCACTTTTTCACTTGTATTAGTGTGGAAAAAACACTTTTCGCACTTGTGTTGGTGTTGAAAAACCACTTTTCGCACTTGTGTTAGTGTTGAAAAACCACTTTTCGCACTTGTGTTAGTGTTGAAAAACCACTTTTCGCACTTGTGTTGGTGCAGGAAACCACTTTTGCACTTGTATTAGTGTGGAAAAAACACTTTTCGCACTTGTGTTAGTGTTGAAAAACCACTTTTCGCACTTGTGTTAGTGTTGAAAAACCACTTTTCGCACTTGTGTTGGTGCAGGAAACCACTTTTGCACTTGTATTAGTGTGGAAAAACACTTTTCGCACTTGTGTTAGTGTTGAAAAATCACTTTTCGCACTTGTGTTAGTGTTGAAAAACCTCTTTTCGCACTTGTGTTGGTGCAGGAAACCACTTTTGCACTTGTATTAGTGTGGAAAAAACACTTTTCGCACTTGTGTTAGTGTTGAAAAACCACTTTTCGCACGTGTGTTAGTGTTGAAAAACCACTTTTCGCACTGTGTTGGTGCAGGAAACCACTTTTGCACTTGTATTAGTGTGGAAAAAACACTTTTCGCACTTGTGTTAGTGTTGAAAAACCACTTTTCGCACTTGTGTTAGTGTTGAAAAACCACTTTTCGCACTTGTGTTAGTGTTGAAAAACCACTTTTCGCACTTGTGTTGGTGCAGGAAACCACTTTTGCACTTGTATTAGTGTGGAAAAAACACTTTTCGCACTTGTGTTAGTGTTGAAAAACCACTTTTCGCACTTGTGTTGGTGCAGGAAACCACTTTTGCAGTTGTATTAGTGTGGAAAAAACACTTTTCGCACTTGTGTTAGTGTTGAAAAACCACTTTTCACACTTGTGTTAGTGTTGAAAAACCACTTTTTGCACTTGTGTTAGTGTTGAAAAACCACTTTTCGCACTTGTGTTGGTGCAGGAAACCACATTTGCACTTGTATTAGTGTGGAAAAAACACTTTTTGCACTTGTGATAGTATTGAAAAACCACTTTTGGCACTTGTGTTAGTGTTGAAAAACCACTTTTCGCACTTGTGTTAGTGTTGAAAAACCACTTTTCGCACTTGTGTTGGTGCAGGAAACCACATTTGCACTTGTATTAGTGTGGAAAAAACACTTTTTGCACTTGTGTTAGTGTTGAAAAACCACTTTTTGCACTTGTGTTAGTGTTGAAAAATCACTTTTCGCACTTGTGTTGGTGCAGGAAACCACTTTTGCACTTGTATTAGTGTGGAAAAAACACTTTTCGCACTTGTGCTAGTGTTGAAAAACCACTTTTCGCACTTGTGTTAGTGTTGAAAAACCACTTTTCGCACTTGTGTTAGTGTTGAAAAACCACTTTTCGCACTTGTGTTGGTGCAGGAAACCACTTTTGCACTTGTATTAGTGTGGAAAAAACACTTTTCGCACTTGTGTTAGTGTTGAAAAACCACTTTTCGCACTTGTGTTAGTGTTGAAAAACCACTTTTCGCACTTGAGTTAGTGTTGAAAAACCACTTTTCGCACTTGTGTTGGTGCAGGAAACCACTTTTGCACTTGTATTAGTGTGGAAAAAACACTTTTCGCACTTGTGTTAGTGTTGAAAAACCACTTTTCGCACTTGTGTTAGTGTTGAAAAACCACTTTTCGCACTTGTGTTGGTGCAGGAAACCACTTTTGCACTTGTATTAGTGTGGAAAAAACACTTTTCGCACTTGTGTTAGTGTTGAAAAACCACTTTTCGCACTTGTGTTGGTGCAGGAAACCACTTTTGCACTTGTATTAGTGTGGAAAAAACACTTTTTGCACTTGTGATAGTGTTGAAAAACCACTTTTCGCACTTGTGTTAGTGTTGAAAAACCACTTTTCGCACTTGATTTAGTGTTGAAAAACCACTTTTCGCACTTGTGTTGGTGCAGGAAACCACTTTTGCACTTGTATTAGTGTGGAAAAAACACTTTTCGCACTTGTGTTAGTGTTGAAAAACCACTTTTTGCACTTGTGTTAGTGTTGAAAAACCACTTTTCGCACTTGTGTTAGTGTTGAAAAACCACTTTTCGCACTTGTGTTGGTGCAGGAAACCACTTTTGCACTTGTATTAGTGTGGAAAAAACACTTTTCGCACTTGTGTTAGTGTTGAAAAACCACTTTTCGCACTTGAGTTAGTGTTGAAAAACCACTTTTCGCACTTGTGTTGGTGCAGAAAACCACTTTTGCACTTGTATTAGTGTGGAAAAAACACTTTTCGCACTTGTGTTAGTGTTGAAAAACCACTTTTCGCACTTGTGTTAGTGTTGAAAAACCACTTTTCGCACTTGTGTTAGTGTTGAAAAACCACTTTTCGCACTTGTGTTGGTGCAGGAAACCACTTTTGCACTTGTATTAGTGTGGAAAAAACACTTCGCACTTGTGTTAGTGTTGAAAAACCACTTTTCGCACTTGTGTTGGTGCAGGAAACCACTTTTGCACTTGTATTAGTGTGGAAAAAACACTTTTCGCACTTGTGTTAGTGTTGAAAAACCACTTTTCGCACTTGTGTTAGTGTTGAAAAACCACTTTTCGCACTTGTGTTAGTGTTGAAAAACCACTTTTCGCACTTGTGTTGGTGCAGGAAACCACTTTTGCACTTGTATTAGTGTGGAAAAAACACTTTTTGCACTTGTGATAGTGTTGAAAAACCACTTTTCGCACTTGTGTTAGTGTTGAAAAACCACTTTTCGCACTTGTGTTAGTGTTGAAAAACCACTTTTCGCACTTGTGTTGGTGCAGGAAACCACTTTTGCACTTGTATTAGTGTGGAAAAAACACTTTTCGCACTTGTGTTAGTGTTGAAAAACCACTTTTCGCACTTGTGTTAGTGTTGAAAAACCACTTTTCGCAATTGTGTTGGTGCAGGAAACCACTTTTGCACTTGTATTAGTGTGGAAAAAACACTTTTCGCACTTGTGTTAGTGTTGAAAAACCACTTTTCGCACTTGTGTTGGTGCAGGAAACCACTTTTGCACTTGTATTAGTGTGGAAAAAACACTTTTTGCACTTGTGTTAGTGTTGAAAAACCACTTTTTGCACTTGTGTTAGTGTTGAAAAATCACTTTTCGCACTTGTGTTGGTGCAGGAAACCACTTTTGCACTTGTATTAGTGTGGAAAAAACACTTTTCGCACTTGTGTTAGTGTTGAAAAACCACTTTTCGCACTTGTGTTAGTGTTGAAAAACCACTTTTCGCACTTGTGTTGGTGCAGGAAACCACTTTTGCACTTGTATTAGTGTGGAAAAAACACTTTTCGCACTTGTGTTAGTGTTGAAAAACCACTTTTCGCACTTGAGTTAGTGTTGAAAAACCACTTTTCGCACTTGTGTTGGTGCAGGAAACCACTTTTGCACTTGTATTAGTGTGGAAAAAACACTTTTCGCACTTGTGTTAGTGTTGAAAAACCACTTTTCGCACTTGTGTTAGTGTTGAAAAACCACTTTTCGCACTTGTGTTAGTGTTGAAAAACCACTTTTCGCACTTGTGTTGGTGCAGGAAACCACTTTTGCACTTGTATTAGTGTGGAAAAAACACTTCGCACTTGTGTTAGTGTTGAAAAACCACTTTTCGCACTTGTGTTGGTGCAGGAAACCACTTTTGCACTTGTATTAGTGTGGAAAAAACACTTTTCGCACTTGTGTTAGTGTTGAAAAACCACTTTTCGCACTTGTGTTAGTGTTGAAAAACCACTTTTCGCACTTGTGTTAGTGTTGAAAAACCACTTTTCGCACTTGTGTTGGTGCAGGAAACCACTTTTGCACTTGTATTAGTGTGGAAAAAACACTTTTTGCACTTGTGATAGTGTTGAAAAACCACTTTTCGCACTTGTGTTAGTGTTGAAAAACCACTTTTCGCACTTGTGTTAGTGTTGAAAAACCACTTTTCGCACTTGTGTTGGTGCAGGAAACCACTTTTGCACTTGTATTAGTGTGGAAAAAACACTTTTTGCACTTGTGATAGTGTTGAAAAACCACTTTTCACACTTGTGTTACTGTTGAAAAACCACTTTTCGCACTTGTGTTAGTGTTGAAAAACCACTTTTCGCACTTGTGTTGGTGCAGGAAACCACTTTTTCACTTGTATTAGTGTGGAAAAAACACTTTTCGCACTTGTGTTGGTGTTGAAAAACCACTTTTCGCACTTGTGTTCGTGTTGAAAAACCACTTTTCGCACTTGTGTTAGTGTTGAAAAACCACTTTTCGCACTTGTGTTGGTGCAGGAAACCACTTTTGCACTTGTATTAGTGTGGAAAAAACACTTTTCGCACTTGTGTTAGTGTTGAAAAACCACTTTTCGCACTTGTGTTAGTGTTGAAAAAACACTTTTCGCACTTGTGTTGGTGCAGGAAACCACTTTTGCACTTGTATTAGTGTGAAAAAACACTTTTCGCACTTGTGTTAGTGTTGAAAAACCACTTTTCGCACTTGTGTTGGTGCAGGAAACCACTTTTGCACTTGTATTAGTGTGGAAAAAACACTTTTTGCACTTGTGATAGTGTTGAAAAACCACTTTTCGCACTTGTGTTAGTGTTGAAAAACCACTTTTCGCACTTGAGTTAGTGTTGAAAAACCACTTTTCGCACTTGTGTTGGTGCAGGAAACCACTTTTGCACTTGTATTAGTGTGGAAAAAATACTTTTCGCACTTGTGTTGGTGCAGGAAACCACTTTTGCACTTGTATTAGTGTGGAAAAAACACTTTTCGCACTTGTGTTAGTGTTGAAAAACCACTTTTTGCACGTGTGTTAGTGTTGAAAAACCACTTTTCGCACTTATGTTGGTGCAGGAAACCACTTTTGCACTTGTATTAGTGTGGAAAAAACACTTTTTGCACTTGTGATAGTGTTGAAAAACCACTTTTCGCCCTTGTGTTAGTGTTGAAAAACCACTTTTCGCACTTGTGTTAGTGTTGAAAAACCACTTTTCGCACTTGTGTTGGTGCAGGAAACCACTTTTGCACTTGTATTAGTGTGGAAAAAACACTTTTCGCACTTGTGTTAGTGTTGAAAAACCACTTTTCGCACTTGTGTTAGTGTTGAAAAACCACTTTTCGCACTTGTGTTAGTGTTGAAAAACCACTTTTCGCACTTGTGTTGGTGCAGGAAACCACTTTTGCACTTGTATTAGTGTGGAAAAAACACTTTTCGCACTTGTGTTAGTGTTGAAAAACCACTTTTCGCACTTGTGTTAGTGTTGAAAAACAACTTTTCGCACTTGAGTTAGTGTTGAAAAACCACTTTTCGCACTTGTGTTGGTGCAGGAAACCACTTTTGCACTTGTATTAGTGTGGAAAAAACACTTTTCGCACTTGTGTTAGTGTTGAAAAACCACTTTTCGCACTTGTGTTAGTGTTGAAAAACCACTTTTCGCACTTGTGTTATTGTTGAAAAACCACTTTTCGCACTTGTGTTGGTGCAGGAAACCACTTTTGCACTTGTATTAGTGTGGAAAAAACACTTTTCGCACTTGTGTTAGTGTTGAAAAACCACTTTTCGCACTTGTGTTGGTGCAGGAAACCACTTTTGCACTTGTATTAGTGTGGAAAAAACACTTTTCGCACTTGTGTTAGTGTTGAAAAACCACTTTTCGCACTTGTGTTAGTGTTGAAAAACCACTTTTCGCACTTGTGTTAGTGTTGAAAAACCACTTTTCGCACTTGTGTTGGTGCAGGAAACCACTTTTGCACTTGTATTAGTGTGGAAAAAACACTTTTCGCACTTGTGTTAGTGTTGAAAACCACTTTTCGCACTTGTGTTAGTGTTGAAAAACCACTTTTCGCACTTGTGTTAGTGTTGAAAAACCACTTTTCGCACTTGTGTTGGTGCAGGAAACCACTTTTGCACTTGTATTAGTGTGGAAAAAACACTTTTTGCACTTGTGATAGTGTTGAAAAACCACTTTTCGCACTTGTGTTAGTGTTGAAAAACCACTTTTCGCACTTGTGTTAGTGTTGAAAAACCACTTTTCGCACTTGTGTTGGTGCAGGAAACCACTTTTGCACTTGTATTAGTGTGGAAAAAACACTTTTTGCACTTGTGATAGTGTTGAAAAACCACTTTTCACACTTGTGTTAGTGTTGAAAAACCACTTTTCGCACTTGTGTTAGTGTTGAAAAACCACTTTTCGCACTTGTGTTGGTGCAGGAAACCACTTTTTCACTTGTATTAGTGTGGAAAAAACACTTTTCGCACTTGTGTTGGTGTTGAAAAACCACTTTTCGCACTTGTGTTAGTGTTGAAAAACCACTTTTCGCACTTGTGTTAGTGTTGAAAAACCACTTTTCGCACTTGTGTTGGTGCAGGAAACCACTTTTGCACTTGTATTAGTGTGGAAAAAACACTTTTCGCACTTGTGTTAGTGTTGAAAAACCACTTTTCGCACTTGTGTTAGTGTTGAAAAACCACTTTTCGCACTTGTGTTGGTGCAGGAAACCACTTTTGCACTTGTATTAGTGTGGAAAAACACTTTTCGCACTTGTGTTAGTGTTGAAAAATCACTTTTCGCACTTGTGTTAGTGTTGAAAAACCTCTTTTCGCACTTGTGTTGGTGCAGGAAACCACTTTTGCACTTGTATTAGTGTGGAAAAAACACTTTTCGCACTTGTGTTAGTGTTGAAAAACCACTTTTCGCACTTGTGTTAGTGTTGAAAAACCACTTTTCGCACTGTGTTGGTGCAGGAAACCACTTTTGCACTTGTATTAGTGTGGAAAAAACACTTTTCGCACTTGTGTTAGTGTTGAAAAACCACTTTTCGCACTTGTGTTAGTGTTGAAAAACCACTTTTCGCACTTGTGTTAGTGTTGAAAAACCACTTTTCGCACTTGTGTTGGTGCAGGAAACCACTTTTGCACTTGTATTAGTGTGGAAAAAACACTTTTCGCACTTGTGTTAGTGTTGAAAAACCACTTTTCGCACTTGTGTTAGTGTTGAAAAACCACTTTTCGCACTTGTGTTGGTGCAGGAAACCACTTTTGCAGTTGTATTAGTGTGGAAAAAACACTTTTCGCACTTGTGTTAGTGTTGAAAAACCACTTTTCGCACTTGTGTTAGTGTTGAAAAACCACTTTTTGCACTTGTGTTAGTGTTGAAAAACCACTTTTCGCACTTGTGTTGGTGCAGGAAACCACATTTGCACTTGTATTAGTGTGGAAAAAACACTTTTTGCACTTGTGATAGTATTGAAAAACCACTTTTGGCACTTGTGTTAGTGTTGAAAAACCACTTTTCGCACTTGTGTTAGTGTTGAAAAACCACTTTTCGCACTTGTGTTGGTGCAGGAAACCACATTTGCACTTGTATTAGTGTGGAAAAAACACTTTTTGCACTTGTGTTAGTGTTGAAAAACCACTTTTTGCACTTGTGTTAGTGTTGAAAAATCAATTTTCGCACTTGTGTTGGTGCAGGAAACCACTTTTGCACTTGTATTAGTGTGGAAAAAACACTTTTCGCACTTGTGTTAGTGTTGAAAAACCACTTTTCGCACTTGTGTTAGTGTTGAAAAACCACTTTTCGCACTTGTGTTAGTGTTGAAAAACCACTTTTCGCACTTGTGTTGGTGCAGGAAACCACTTTTGCACTTGTATTAGTGTGGAAAAAACACTTTTCGCACTTGTGTTAGTGTTGAAAAACCACTTTTCGCACTTGTGTTAGTGTTGAAAAACCACTTTTCGCACTTGAGTTAGTGTTGAAAAACCACTTTTCGCACTTGTGTTGGTGCAGGAAACCACTTTTGCACTTGTATTAGTGTGGAAAAAACACTTTTCGCACTTGTGTTAGTGTTGAAAAACCACTTTTCGCACTTGTGTTAGTGTTGAAAAACCACTTTTCGCACTTGTGTTGGTGCAGGAAACCACTTTTGCACTTGTATTAGTGTGGAAAAAACACTTTTCGCACTTGTGTTAGTGTTGAAAAACCACTTTTCGCACTTGTGTTGGTGCAGGAAACCACTTTTGCACTTGTATTAGTGTGGAAAAAACACTTTTTGCACTTGTGATAGTGTTGAAAAACCACTTTTCGCACTTGTGTTAGTGTTGAAAAACCACTTTTCGCACTTGATTTAGTGTTGAAAAACCACTTTTCGCACTTGTGTTGGTGCAGGAAACCACTTTTGCACTTGTATTAGTGTGGAAAAAACACTTTTCGCACTTGTGTTAGTGTTGAAAAACCACTTTTTGCACTTGTGTTAGTGTTGAAAAACCACTTTTCGCACTTGTGTTAGTGTTGAAAAACCACTTTTCGCACTTGTGTTGGTGCAGGAAACCACTTTTGCACTTGTATTAGTGTGGAAAAAACACTTTTCGCACTTGTGTTAGTGTTGAAAAACCACTTTTCGCACTTGAGTTAGTGTTGAAAAACCACTTTTCGCACTTGTGTTGGTGCAGAAAACCACTTTTGCACTTGTATTAGTGTGGAAAAAACACTTTTCGCACTTGTGTTAGTGTTGAAAAACCACTTTTCGCACTTGTGTTAGTGTTGAAAAACCACTTTTCGCACTTGTGTTAGTGTTGAAAAACCACTTTTCGCACTTGTGTTAGTGTTGAAAAACCACTTTTCGCACTTGTGTTAGTGTTGAAAAACCACTTTTCGCACTTGTGTTGGTGCAGGAAACCACTTTTGCACTTGTATTAGTGTGGAAAAAACACTTCGCACTTGTGTTAGTGTTGAAAAACCACTTTTCGCACTTGTGTTGGTGCAGGAAACCACTTTTGCACTTGTATTAGTGTGGAAAAAACACTTTTCGCACTTGTGTTAGTGTTGAAAAACCACTTTTCGCACTTGTGTTAGTGTTGAAAAACCACTTTTCGCACTTGTGTTAGTGTTGAAAAACCACTTTTCGCACTTGTGTTGGTGCAGGAAACCACTTTTGCACTTGTATTAGTGTGGAAAAAACACTTTTCGCACTTGTGTTAGTGTTGAAAAACCACTTTTCGCACTTGTGTTAGTGTTGAAAAACCACTTTTCGCACTTGAGTTAGTGTTGAAAAACCACTTTTCGCACTTGTGTTGGTGCAGGAAACCACTTTTGCACTTGTATTAGTGTGGAAAAAAACACTTTTCGCACTTGTGTTAGTGTTGAAAAACCACTTTTCGCACTTGTGTTAGTGTTGAAAAACCACTTTTTGCACTTGTGTTAGTGTTGAAAAACCACTTTTCGCACTTGTGTTGGTGCAGGAAACCACTTTTGCACTTGTATTAGTGTGGAAAAAACACTTTTCGCACTTGTGTTAGTGTTGAAAAACCACTTTTCGCACTTGTGTTGGTGCAGGAAACCACTTTTGCACTTGTATTAGTGTGGAAAAAACACTTTTCGCACTTGTGTTAGTGTTGAAAAACCACTTTTCGCACTTGTGTTAGTGTTGAAAAACCACTTTTCGCACTTGTGTTAGTGTTGAAAAACCACTTTTCGCGCACTTGTGTTGGTGCAGGAAACCACTTTTGCACTTGTAATAGTGTGGAAAAAACACTTTTCGCACTTGTGTTAGTGTTGAAAACCACTTTTCGCACTTGTGTTAGTGTTGAAAAACCACTTTTTGCACTTGTGTTAGTGTTGAAAAACCACTTTTCGCACTTGTGTTGGTGCAGGAAACCACTTTTGCACTTGTATTAGTGTGGAAAAAAACACTTTTTGCACTTGTGATAGTGTTGAAAAACCACTTTTCGCACTTGTGTTAGTGTTGAAAAACCACTTTTCGCACTTGTGTTAGTGTTGAAAAACCACTTTTCGCACTTGTGTTGGTGCAGGAAACCACTTTTGCACTTGTATTAGTGTGGAAAAAACACTTTTTGCACTTGTGATAGTGTTGAAAAAACCACTTTTCACACTTGTGTTAGTGTTGAAAAACCACTTTTCGCACTTGTGTTAGTGTTGAAAAACCACTTTTCGCACTTGTGTTGGTGCAGGAAACCACTTTTTCACTTGTATTAGTGTGGAAAAAACACTTTTCGCACTTGTGTTGGTGTTGAAAAACCACTTTTCGCACTTGTGTTAGTGTTGAAAAAACCACTTTTCGCACTTGTGTTAGTGTTGAAAAACCACTTTTCGCACTTGTGTTGGTGCAGGAAACCACTTTTGCACTTGTATTAGTGTGGAAAAAAACACTTTTCGCACTTGTGTTAGTGTTGAAAAACCACTTTTCGCACTTGTGTTAGTGTTGAAAAACCACTTTTCGCACTTGTGTTGGTGCAGGAAACCACTTTTGCACTTGTATTAGTGTGGAAAAAACACTTTTCGCACTTGTGTTAGTGTTGAAAAACCACTTTTCGCACTTGTGTTAGTGTTGAAAAACCACTTTTCGCACTTGTGTTAGTGTTGAAAAACCACTTTTCGCACTTGTGTTGGTGCAGGAAACCACTTTTGCACTTGTATTAGTGTGGAAAAAACACTTTTCGCACTTGTGTTAGTGTTGAAAACCACTTTTCGCACTTGTGTTAGTGTTGAAAAACCACTTTTCGCACTTGTGTTAGTGTTGAAAAACCACTTTTCGCACTTGTGTTGGTGCAGGAAACCACTTTTGCACTTGTATTAGTGTGGAAAAAACACTTTTTGCACTTGTGATAGTGTTGAAAAACCACTTTTCGCACTTGTGTTAGTGTTGAAAAACCACTTTTCGCACTTGTGTTAGTGTTGAAAAACCACTTTTCGCACTTGTGTTGGTGAAGGAAACCACTTTTGCACTTGTATTAGTGTGGAAAAAAACACTTTTTGCACTTGTGATAGTGTTGAAAAACCACTTTTCACACTTGTGTTAGTGTTGAAAAACCACTTTTCGCACTTGTGTTAGT